>NC_088241.1:70044934-70099934 GCF_036934945.1 Oncorhynchus masou masou
AACCAAAACAAAGGCAAAGTCTTCTCATGCTTTGTTGATTTCAAAAAAAGCTTTTGACCCAATTTGGCATGAAGGCCTGCTGTATAAACTGATGGAAAGTGGTGTTGGGAGAAAAGCAACAACATTATCAAATCCATGTACACGAACAACAAGAGTGCGGTTAAAATTGGCAAAAATTACACACATTTCTTTCCACAGGGCCGTGGGGTGAGACAGGGATGCAGCTTAAGCCCCACCCTCTTCAACATACATATCAATGGGCACTAGAACACCCGGCCTCACCATACTAGAATCTGAAGTCAAATGTCTGCTGTTTGCTGATGATCTGGTGCTTCTGTCACCAACCAATGAGGGCCTACTGCAGCACCTAGATCTTCTGCACAGATTCATCCAGCCCTGACAGTAAATCTCAGTGAGACAAAAATAATGGTGTTCCGTTAAATTCTAGTTCCTCTAGAACCTGGAGAAGAGTCCCCTAAGCAAGCTGGTCCTGGTGCTCTGTTCACAAACACACCCCACAGTGCCCCAGGACAGCAACACAATTAGACACCAACCAAATCATGAGACAACTAAAAGATCATTACTTGACACATTGGAAAGAATTAACAAAAAAACAGAGCAAACTGGAATGCTATTTGGCCCTAAACAGAGAGTACACAGCGGCAGAATACCTGACCACTGTGACTGACCCAAAATTAAGGAAAGCTTTGACTATGTACAGACTCAGTGAGCATAGCCTTGCTATTGAGAAAGGTCACAGTAGGCAGACATGGCTCTCAAGAGAAGACAGACTATGTGCTCACTGCCCACAAAATGAGGTGGAAACTGAGCTGCACTTCCTAACCTCCTGCCCAATGTATGACCATATTAGAGAAACATATTTCCCCCAGATTACACAGATCCACAAAGAATTAAAAAACAAACCCGATCTTGATAAACTCCCATATCTACTGGGTGAAATTCCACAGTGTGCCATCAGAGCAGTGAGATTTGTGACCTGTTTCCAAAAGAAAAGGGCAACCAGTGAAGAACAAACACCATTGTAAATACAACCCATATTTATGCTTATTTATCTTCTCTTTTGTACTTGAAATATTTTGCACATTTTTATAGTATTTTTATTTATTTTTTATTTTACCTTTAATATGACATTTGAAATGTCTTCATTATTTTGGAGTGTAATGTTTACTGTTAATTTGTATTATTTATTTCACTTTTGTATATTATCTACTTCACTTGCTTTGGCAATGTTAACACGTGTTTCCCATGCCTAATAAATTGAGAGAGAGAAGGAGAAGGAGAGTGGGACGATTAGAGAGACAGAGAGTGACCCCCACTGAATCACTTAGTTCCCTTTAATGGACGACACACTAACGTGACGGTCAGATGCATCACAGGTCACTGATGCAGAGGGGGGTAATGTTCTGTAAATCCTACAGTCATATTCTAATGTGATGGTTAAGAGCGAGGAGGACGGTAAGAGCCGTGTCGGCGGAGGGAGGGTGGAGGGTAAGAGCCGTGTCGGCGGAGGGAGGAGGACGGTAAGAGCCGTGAGGGTGGAGGGTAAGAGCCGTGTCGGCGGAGGGAGGAGGAGGGTAAGAGCCGTGTCGACGGAGGGAGGAGGAGGGTAAGAGCCGTGTCGGCGGAGGGAGGAGGAGGGTAAGAGCCGTGTCAATGGAACACGGTATCATTAAGAGACCAGTCATACCCTGATCCATCATGTTCATCAACACCATAGAGATCCGTATTGATTAATACAGAAAGGACCCTGGTGGGGGGGTACTAATTAAGTGAAGCTGGTAATTCACAGTGGTCGTAATGAATCTTCTATATGCTTAATGTAGCTGCGAATGGGCATCATTTCTCATCTGCTATTTTCGCCCTCTTCATCAACGGGTCAGGTCCTAACACACAGAGAGAATATTCATGGTTCCCAAACGTATTCGAGACCAGATGCAGAAACATGGTTTATTAATGAAATATAATAGGACTTTGTTGGATAAAGAGAAATGTTGTGATCCACGTGGGAAATGATCGTGTTAATTCAGAAGGTTTTCCTCTTAAGCTGTCAGTAGTAGTAGGCTGGGTATTTAATAACTCTATTACAGCCGCCTGCGATGACATCATAAAGAAACATTGTTTTATTGTTGTACTGTCGTGTCATCCTATCCTGGTGTCTCCTCTGTCAACTGATTCTGATGAGTCATTCCGGAACTTCCACAGCCCCCACCCCCACCCCCACCAGCGTTCCCTTCGGTGTTTCCAGCGTTCCTCTCCCCCTCTGGGAGCCACCACACCTGCTTCCTGCATTCCATCCGGGTCAGAATTTGTATGTCTTTTCCCTGGTGGAACGCAGTAGAGTGGAGCAAATCCATCTCTCTATTCCTCTACCCCTCTATTCCTCTATCTCTCCATCCCTCCATCCCTCTACACTCCATCCCTTTACCCCTCCATCCCTTTACCCCTCCATCCCTCTACCCCTCCACCTCTCCATCCCTCTACCCCTCTATTCCTCTATCTCTCCATCCCTCCATCCCTCTACACTCCATCCCTTTACCCCTCCATCCCTCCACCCCTCCATCCCTCCACCCCCCATCCCTTCCTCCTCCACCCCTTCTCCTCCATCCCTCCTCCACCCCTTCACCACTCCATCCCTCTATCTCTCCATCCCTCCACCCCCCATCCCTCCACCCCTCCAACCCTCCATCCCTCCAACACTCCATCCCTCCACCACTCCATCCCTCTATCTCTCCATCCCTCCACCCCTCCATCCCTCTATCTCTCCATCTCTCCACCCCTCCATCCCTCCACCCCTCCATCCCCCACCCCTCCATCCCTCCACCCCTCCATCCCCCACCCCTCCATCCCTCTATCTCTCCATCTCTCCACCCCTCCATCCCTCCATCCCTCTATCTCTCCATCCCTCCACCCCTCCATCCCTCTATCTCTCTATCCCTCCACCCCTCCATCCCTCTATCTCTCCATCTCTCCACCCCTCCATCCCTCTATCTCTCCATCCCTCCACCCCTCCATCCCTCCACCCCTCCATCCCCCACCCCTCCATCCCTCTATCTCTCCATCTCTCCACCTCTCCACCCCTCCATCCCTCTATCTCTCCATCCCTCCACCCCCTCCATCCCTCCACCCCTCCACTCCTCCACCCCTCCATCCCCCACCCCCTCCATCCCTCCACCCCTCCATCCCTCCACCCCTCCATCCCTCTATCTCTCCATCTATCCACCCCTCCACCCCTCCATCCCCCACCCCTCCATCCCTCCTGGTGATGTGGTTATGACTGTAACATTATGTCAGCTGGAATAACATCCTGTGTAATGGTTCTCCAGTCCCATGACATTTCCTGCTCATATCTGATCCTTCTGATTCAAACTGAGGCTGATCCTTCTGATTCAAACTGAGGCTGATCCTTCTGATACAAACTGAGGCTGATCCTTCTGATACAAACTGAGGCTGATCCTTCTGATTCAAACTGAGGCTGATCCTTCTGAGGCTGATCCTTCTACAAACTGAGGCTGATCCTTCTGATACAAACTGAGGCTGATCCTTCTGATACAAACTGAGGCTGATCCTTCTGATACAAACTGAGGCTGATCCTTCTGATTCAAACTGAGGCTGATCCTTCTGATTCAAACTGAGGCTGATCCTTCTGATACAAACTGAGGCTGATCCTTCTGATTCAAACTGAGGCTGATCCTTCTGATTCAAACTGAGGCTGATCCTTCTAAATACAAACTGAGGCTGATCCTTCTGATACAAACTGAGGCTGATCCTTCTGATACAAACTGAGGCTGATCCTTCTAATACAAACTGAGGCTGATCCTTCTAATACAAACTGAGGCTGATCCTTCTAAATACAAACTGAGGCTGATCCTTCTAATACAAACTGAGGCTGATCCTTCTGATACAAACTGAGGCTGATCCTTCTAAATACAAACTGAGGCTGATCCTTCTAAATACAAACTGAGGCTGATCCTTCTAATACAAACTGAGGCTGATCCTTCTAAATACAAACTGAGGCTGATCCTTCTAAATACAAACTGAGGCTGATCCTTCTGATTCAAACTGAGGCTGATCCTTCTGATACAAACTGAGGCTGATCCTTCTGATACAAACTGAGGCTGATCCTTCTGATACAAACTGAGGCTGATCCTTCTAAATACAAACTGAGGCTGATCCTTCTGATACAAACTGAGGCTGATCCTTCTAATACAAACTGAGGCTGATCCTTCTGATACAAACTGAGGCTGATCCTTCTGATACAAACTGAGGCTGATCCTTCTGATACAAACTGAGGCTGATCCTTCTAATACAAACTGAGGCTGATCCTTCTAATACAAACTGAGGCTGATCCTTCTAAATACAAACTGAGGCTGATCCTTCTAAATACAAACTGAGGCTGATCCTTCTAAATACAAACTGAGGCTGATCCTTCTGATACAAACTGAGGCTGATCCTTCTAAATACAAACTGAGGCTGATCCTTCTAAATACAAACTGAGGCTGATCCTTCTAATACAAACTGAGGCTGATCCTTCTAATACAAACTGAGGCTGATCCTTCTGATACAAACTGAGGCTGATCCTTCTAATACAAACTGAGGCTGATCCTTCTGATACAAACTGAGGCTGATCCTTCTGATACAAACTGAGGCTGATCCTTCTGATACAAACTGAGGCTGATCCTTCTGATACAAACTGAGGCTGATCCTTCTGATACAAACTGAGGCTGATCCTTCTGATACAAACTGAGGCTGATCCTTCTAATACAAACTGAGGCTGATCCTTCTGATTCAAACTGAGGCTGATCCTTCTGATACAAACTGAGGCTGATCCTTCTAATACAAACTGAGGCTGATCCTTCTGATACAAACTGAGGCTGATCCTTCTAATACAAACTGAGGCTGATCCTTCTAATACAAACTGAGGCTGATCCTTCTGATACAAACTGAGGCTGATCCTTCTAAATACAAACTGAGGCTGATCCTTCTAAATACAAACTGAGGCTGATCCTTCTAAATACAAACTGAGGCTGATCCTTCTAATACAAACTGAGGCTGATCCTTCTAATACAAACTGAGGCTGATCCTTCTAAATACAAACTGAGGCTGATCCTTCTAATACAAACTGAGGCTGATCCTTCTAAATACAAACTGAGGCTGATCCTTCTAAATACAAACTGAGGCTGATCCTTCTAATACAAACTGAGGCTGATCCTTCTAATACAAACTGAGGCTGATCCTTCTAATACAAACTGAGGCTGATCCTTCTAATACAAACTGAGGCTGATCCTTCTAATACAAACTGAGGCTGATCCTTCTAAATACAAACTGAGGCTGATCCTTCTAAATACAAACTGAGGCTGATCCTTCTAAATACAAACTGAGGCTGATCCTTCTAAATACAAACTGAGGCTGATCCTTCTAAATACAAACTGAGGCTGATCCTTCTGATACAAACTGAGGCTGATCCTTCTAAATACAAACTGAGGCTGATCCTTCTAATACAAACTGAGGCTGATCCTTCTAATACAAACTGAGGCTGATCCTTCTAAATACAAACTGAGGCTGATCCTTCTAAATCAAACTGAGGCTGATCCTTCTATAGATACAAACTGAGGCTGATCCTTCTAATACAAACTGTTAAAGGTAGTGATCCTTCTATACAAACTGAGGCTGATCCTTCTAAATACACTCTGGTTAAAGGCTGATCCTATTCCCTATACAAACTGGTTAAAGGTAGTGCATCCTATTCCCTATAGACCCTGTTCTAAAGGTGCACCCTATTCTAAATACACTCTGTTAAAGGCTGATCCTATTCTATAGACTACTGGTTAAACTGAGGCTGATCCTTCTAATACACTCTGGTTAAAGGCTGATCCTTCTAATACAAACTGAGGCTGATCCTTCTAATACAAACTGAGTCTGATCCTTCTAATACAAACTGACCCTATCCTTCTAATACAAACTGGTTAAAGGCTGATCCTATTCCCTATACAAACTGGTTAAAGGCTGATCCTTCTAATACAAACTGAGGCTGACTCTGGTTAAAGGTACACCCTAGTCCCTGATCTGGTCTAATAAAACTGAGGCTATCCTTCTATAGACTCTGGTTAAAGGTAGTGATCCTTCTATACAAACTGTTCTGATCCCTATTCCCTGATAGATCCTTCTAAATACAAACTGATTCCCTATAGATCCTTCTAATACAAACTGAGGCTGATTCCCTATAGACTCTGGTTAAAGGTAGTGTGACCCTATTCCCTATAGGCTCTGGTTAAAAGTAGTGCACCCTATTCCCTATAGACTCTGGTTAAAAGTATCACTTCTAGGGAATAGGGTGCCGTTTGAGGCTGATCCTTCGCTACAGGGCGCACGGGTTATTCCGTTTCGTTGGAAAATAGCAAACTGGAGGAATAGGGATAGCCTCCTAAATACAAACGAGGACCCTGATCCGTCCACACCGCCTGCGTCATCAGATCCTTCTAATACAAACTGAGGGAACACCTTCTAAATTTAAACTGAGGCTGATCTTCTAATACAAACGTTAGGCTGATCCTTCTAAATACAAACTGAGGCTGATCCTTCTATGCTACAAACGTTGGATGTTTATTTTAACGTAGCTTACCTTTCCATCCCACGTGGCTGAGATGGTTTCAGACAGATAACAGACATGCTGAACTAAATGTCAATAATCTCTGTGTTGTTTTATTCCTTGCAGGTAGAATGATCACTTGTAGTCTTTGTGCCTGGGGATGGTTGTGGATATGAAAGCCTAAAGATGTTTCCAGCCACCTGTTACAAACTTCCCTTCTGATTCAACTTTTAGACTCTGGTTAAACAATGTTTTTGCATTTTATTCCCTTATTTTCTGGTTAAAGGTTTGCACCCTATTCCCTATAGACTCTGGTTAAAGGTAGTGCACCCTAGTCCCTCTAGACTCTGGTTAAAGGTACATGACCCCCTATTCCCTTCTCTGGATAAAGCCTTGTAGATGAATCCCTAGTCCCTATAGACTTGGTTAAAGGCATTGTATTAAGGGTATTCCCATCTAGACCAATGGTTAAAGGTAGTGCACCCTATTCCCTATAGACCCTGGTCTAAAGTAGTGCACCCTATTCCCTATAGACCCTGGTCTAAAGTAGTGCACCCTATTCCCTATAGACCCTGGTTAAAGTAGTGCCCCTATTCCCTATAGACCCTGGTCTAAAGTAGTGTTCCCTATTTCCTATAGACCCTGGTCTAAAGTAGTGCACCCTATTCCCTATAGACTCTGGTTGTTTAGTGCACCCTATTCTATAGACTCTGGTTCCCTCAGGTTTCCTCTACCCTATTCCCTATAGTTTCCTCTACTTCTGTGTGTTGCACCCTATTCCCTATAGACTCTGGTTAAAAGTAGTTTCCTCACTGTATAGTGGAATAGGGTGCCTACTTTGGGTGTAGCCTGTTTCCTGCAGGGCGCACGGGTTATTCCGTTAGTTTCCTCTGGAAAACTCTAACTGTGTGGAGGAATAGGGATTTCCTCCTCTCTGTGTGGCGGAGGACCCTCACGTTTCCACACCTCTGTGTTTCCATCAGATCCTCTACTCTCAGAGGAACTGAGGGAACACCTACTCGAGATAGTGGGATCTAAATGGCCCCGGTCTTCACAGACAGTTCCGTTGTTTGCTATTCCGCTATTCATCACGTTGGATGTTTAGTTTTTAACGTAGTGTTACCTTTCCATCCCACGTGGCTGAGATGGTTTCAGACAGATAACAGACATGCTGAACTAAATGTCAATAATCTCTGTGTTGTTTTATTCTGTTGCAGGTAGAATGATCACGTTTGTTTCCCTCAGTTTTGTGCCTGGGGATGGTTTGGATATGAAAGCCATAAAAGATGTTTCCAGCCACCTGGCTTTTTACTTCCCTTCTGATGCTTCAGTTTGACTCGACAACAACAATGTTTTTGTAGTTTTTTCTTATTTTCTGTAATCTTTCGCTCAGCCTCTGTGAGATCGCTTCAGTGATTCCTCTCCCTCTGTAATGAAGTTTCCCAGCAGGTCACATGACTCTCTGAAGTGTTTCTCTAAGGGATAAAGCCTTGTAGATGAATCCTTCATAAACCTTTATACATTATTAAAGCTCGCATTGTATTCTGTGGTCATCTCATCTTGACCAATGAGAAGAGAATCAGTTTCCCCTACCCTGTGATTGTTTCATCATGGATATTAGATATCTACTCTCTGTGTGTTCCCCTCAGTTTCCTCTACTCTCTGTGTGTTTCCCTCAGTTTCCTCTACTCTCTGTGTGTTTCTCCTCAGTTTCCTCTACTCTCTGTGTGTTTCCCTCAGTTTCCTCTACTCTCTGTGTGTTTCTCTCAGTTTCCTCTACTCTCTGTGTGTTTCCCTCAGTTTCCTCTACTCTCTGTGTGTTTCCCTCAGTTTCCTCTACTCTCTGTGTGTTTCCCTCAGTTTCCTCTACTCTCTGTGTGTTTCTCTCAGTTTCCTCTACTCTCTGTGTGTTTCCCTCAGTTTCCTCTACTCTCTGTGTGTTTCCCTCAGTTTCCTCTACTCTCTGTGTGTTTCCCTCAGTTTCCTCTACTCTCTGTGTGTTCCCTCAGTTTCCTCTACTCTCTGTGTGTTTCTCCTCAGTTTCCTCTACTCTCTGTGTGTTTCCCTCAGTTTCCTCTACTCTCTGTGTGTTTCTCTCAGTTTCCTCTACTCTCTGTGTGTTTTCTCTCAGTTTCCTCTACTCTCTGTGTGTTTCCCTCAGTTTCCTCTACTCTCTGTGTGTTTCCCTCAGTTTCCTCTACTCTCTGTGTGTTTCCCTCAGTTTCCTCTACTCTCTGTGTGTTTCTACTCTCCCTCAGTTTCCTCTACTCTCTGTGTGTTTCCCTCAGTTTCCTCTACTCTCTGTGTGTTCCCTCAGTTTCCTCTACTCTCTGTGTGTTTCCTCTCAGTTTCCTCTACTCTCTGTGTGTTTCTGTGTGTTTCTCTCAGTTTCCTCTACTCTCTGTGTGTTTCCCTCAGTTTCCTCTACTCTCTGTGTGTTTCCCTCAGTTTCCTCTACTCTCTGTGTGTGTTTCCAGTTTCCTCTACTCTCTGTGTGTTTCCCTCAGTTTCCTCTACTCTCTGTGTGTTTCCCTCAGTTTCCTCTACTCTCTGTGTGTTTCCCTCAGTTTCCTCTACTCTCTGTGTGTTTCCCTCAGTTTCCTCTACTCTCTGTGTGTCAGTTTCCCTCAGTTTCCTCTACTCTCTGTGTGTTTCCTCAGTTTCCTCTACTCTCTGTGTCCCTCAGTTTCCTCTCCCTCAGTTTCCTCTCTCTGTGTGTTTCCCTGTGTGTTTCCTTCAGTTTCCTCTACTCTCTGTGTGTTTCCCTCAGTTTCCTCTACTCTCTGTGTGTTCCCCTCAGTTTCCTCTACTCTCTGTGTGTTTCCCTCAGTTTCCTCTACTCTCTGTGTGTTCCCCTCCTCAGTTTCCTCTACTCTCTGTGTGTTTCCCTCAGTTTCCTCTACTCTCTGTGTGTTTCCTCAGTTTCCTCTACTCTCTGTGTGTTTCCCTCAGTTTCCTCTACTCTCTGTGTGTTCCCCTCCTCAGTTTCCTCTACTCTCTGTGTGTTTCTCTCAGTTTCCTCTACTCTCTGTGTGTTTCCCTCAGTTTCCTCTACTCTCTGTGTGTTTCCCTCAGTTTCCTCTACTCTCTGTGTGTTCCCTCAGTTTCCTCTACTCTCTGTGTGTTTCCCCTCCTCAGTTTCCTCTACTCTCTGTGTGTTTCCCTCAGTTTCCTCTACTCTCTGTGTGTTTCCCTCAGTTTCCTCTACTCTCTGTGTGTTCCCCTCCTCAGTTTCCTCTACTCTCTGTGTGTTTCCCTCAGTTTCCTCTACTCTCTGTGTGTTTCCCTCAGTTTCCTCTACTCTCTGTGTGTTCCCTCAGTTTCCTCTACTCTCTGTGTGTTTCCTCAGTTTCCTCTACTCTCTGTGTGTTTCCTCAGTTTCCTCTACTCTCTGTGTGTTTCCCTCAGTTTCCTCTACTCTCTGTGTGTTTCCCTCAGTTTCCTCTACTCACTGTGTGTTTCCCTCAGTTTCCTCTACTCTCTGTGTGTTCCTTCAGTTTCCTCTACTCTCTGTGTGTTTCCCTCAGTTTCCTCTACTCTCTGTGTGTTTCCCTCAGTTTCCTCTACTCTCTGTGTGTTTCCCTCAGTTTCCTCTACTCTCTGTGTGTTTCCTCAGTTTCCTCTACTCTCTGTGTGTTTCCCTCAGTTTCCTCTACTCTCTGTGTGTTTCCTCAGTTTCCTCAGTTTCCTCTACTCTCTGTGTGTTTCCCTCAGTTTCCTCTACTCTCTGTGTGTTTCCCTCAGTTTCCTCTACTCTCTGTGTGTTTCCTCAGTTTCCTCTACTCTCTGTGTGTTTCCCTCAGTTTCCTCTACTCTCTGTGTGTTTCCCTCAGTTTCCTCTACTCTGTGTGTTCCCCACACTATGCTACCATAGCTGGCCTATAGAAACACACCGACCAGAAGTATGTACAGTTAATTATGGTCATTGTAGTTAATTACCACATTTTCTGCAGTAAACTATGTTGAATATTGGTCTGTTGGAAACTACAACACCCTACTATATCACACAGTTCAGCCTGGATCTGATTTATCTCTAGAGAAACTACAACTCGCTACTACATCAATCAGTTTGGGCTGGATTTGATTTATCTCTAGAGAAACTACAACTCCCTACCACGTCACACAGTTCAGTCTGGATCTGATTTACATCTAGAGAAACTGAGCAGTGAGCTATCAGAAAGAAAACAATAACTAAATGGAACTCAAGTAACAGATGTTGGTCAATGAGTTGTTTTTGAAATCTGATGAATCGCTCAGCACTCTCCTCTGGTAAGGGTGTTTTGTGTCCTGGTTGGTGTACAGGCCTATGGTTGGGTCTGACTCTGGACCTATACGTTGGACGGTCTAGGTTCAGTGTAGCCAATAGGAGGAGGGTCTAGGTTTAGTGTAGCCAATAGGAGGAGGGTCTAGGTATAGTGTAGCCAATAGGAGGAGGGTCTTGGTTTAGTCTAGGTATAGTGTAGCCAATAGGAGGAGGGTCTAGGTTTAGTGTAGCCAATAGGAGGAGGGTCTAGGTATAGTGTAGCCAACAGGAGGGTCTAGGTATAGTGTAGCCAATAGGAGGAGGGTCTAGGTTTAGTGCAGCCAATAGGAGGAGGGTCTAGGTTTAGTGTAGCCAATAGGAGGAGGGTCTAGGTATAGTGTAGCCAGGTATAGTGTAGCCAATAGGAGGAGGGTACAATGTAGCCAATAGGAGGAGGGTCTAGTTATAGTGTAGCCAATGGGAGGAGGGTCTAGGTGTAGTGTAGCCAATAGGAGGAGGATCTAGGTTTTGTGTAGCCAATAGGAGGAGGGTCTAGGTGTAGTGTAGCCAATAGGAGGAGGGTCTAGGTTTAGTGTAGCCAATAGGAGGAGGATCTTGGTTTAGTGTAGCCAATAGGAGGAGGGTACAGTGTAGCCAATAGGAGGAGGGTCTAGTTATAGTGTAGCCAATGGGAGGAGGGTCTAGGTGTAGTGTAGCCAATAGGAGGAAGATCTAGGTTTTGTGTAGCCAATAGGAGGAGGGTCTAGGTGTAGTGTAGCCAATAGGAGGAGGGTCTAGGTTTAGTGTAGCCAATAGGAGGAGGGTCTAGGTATAGTGTAGCCAATAGGAGGAGGGTCTAGGTTTAGTGTAGCCAATAGGAGGAGGGTCTAGGTTTAGTGTAGCCAATAGGAGGAGGGTCTTGGTTTAGTGTAGCCAATAGGAGGAGGGTCTAGGTTTAGTGTAGCCAATAGGAGGAGGGTCTAGGTATAGTGTAGCCAATAGGAGGAGGATCTTGGTATAGTGTAGCCAATAGGAGGAGGGTACAGTGTAGCCAATAGGAGGAGGGTCTAGGTTTAGTATAGCCAATAGGAGGAGGGTCTAGGTATAGTGTAGCCAATAGGAGGAGGATCTTGGTATAGTGTAGCCAATAGGAGGAAGGTACAGTGTAGCCAATAGGAGGAGGGTCTAGTTATAGTGTAGCCAATGGGAGGAGGGTCTAGGTGTAGTGTAGCCAATAGGAGGAGGATCTAGGTTTTGTGTAGCCAGTAGGAGGAGGGTCTAGGTATAATGTAGCCAATAGGAAGAAGGTCTAGGTATAGTGTAGCCAGTAGGAGGAGGGTCTAGGTATTGTCTAGTTATAGTGTAGCCAATAGGAGGAGGGTCTAGGTATAGTGTAGCCAATAGGAGGAGGGTCTAGGTATAGTGTAGCCAATAGGAGGAGGGTCTAGGTATAGTGTAGCCAGTAGGAGGAGGGTCTAGGTATAGTGTAGCCAATAGGAGGAGGGTCTAGGTATAGTGTAGCCAGTAGGAGGAGGGTACAGTGTAGCCAATAGGAGGAGGGTCTAGGTATAGTGTAGCCAATAGGAGGAGGGTGTAGGTGTAGTGTAGCCAATAGGAGGAGTGTCTAGGTTTAGTATAGCCAATAGGAGGAGGGTCTAGGTATAGTTTAGCCAATAGGAGGAGTGTCTAGGTGTAGTGTAGCCAATAGGAGGAGTGTCTAGGTTTAGTATAGCCAATAGGAGGAGGGTCTAGGTATAGTTTAGCCAATAGGAGGAGGGTCTAGGTATAGTGTTGCCAGTAGGAGGAGGGTCTAGGTATAGTTTAGCCAATAGGAAGAGGGTCTAGGTATAGTGTAGCCAATAGGAGGAGGGTACAGTGTAGCCAAAGGGAGGAGGGTCTCGGTGTAGTGTAGCCAATAGGAGGAGGTTCTAGGTTTAGTGTAGCCAATAGGAGGAGGATCTAGGTTTAGTGTAGCCAATAGGAGGAGGGTCTAGGTGTGGTGTAGCCAATAGGAGGAGGGTCTTGGTTTAGTGTAGCCAATAGGAGGATAGTCTAGGTACAGTCTCTACTTTAGAGCAGTGCCAATGGGGGTTATGGTTTAAGGAACAGTGAAAGAGATTCATGTTCAATCATACCACATCTTGGCCTATCGTGTGTGTCTGTGAGTATGTGGTTGTGTGTCCAGCTGTCTCTAAAGTGTCCTTGGAACTGTCTTTGTCAGAATCAGAGCAACTAATTCCTCTTAAAATACCTTTCCTGTGTCATGTTATTAGTCTGCTAGCCCTCCCGTTGGTCGACTGTCAGACGTCATAGAATATAAATTCATGTAAGACGCCTCTCCACTTTTCTGTAAAAAATTATTTAGCGTTAACTTCATTATTCGTCGTCAGTCAGCAGTTCAGTGTGGGAGAGCATATTTTGATAGTTAGCTTCCCTCACAGATTCATGAGTCTCTTTGCCTCTCTTCTGTCCTCTCCCCACACACACACACACACACACACACACACACACACACACACACACACACACACACACACACACACACACACACACACACCTCCGTGTTATCGTCCACTTTAGAGTTGAATCAGAAGCAACAGACTCATAAGGGCAGGAATAGTGAGGTTTTACCAGAAATTGATTTTTTATTTATCTAATGACTAGTCCCTTTTTAGATTTCTCAACTTTCTTGGAAAAGTGACGTTCACAGTAAAGTCAGCATGTATCTCCCAATCACCAGGCTTACATGCTGACCACACCGCGCGCGTCAACCAGCGTCTGCTCAGCCAGACGCTAAAATAGAACTTGGTTCTCTTTGTGACGCTTGACGTGCTGCAAGTCCCGCCTCTCCCATCTCCTCATTGGTTTTTAGGAGCGTAAACCCACGTGGGTGATTGAAAGATGAACTGAGGTTCACACTCCAGTCCAGTTGGTGGTTGTAATTAGAGGTCGATCGATTATGATTTTTCAACGGCGATACCGATTATTGGAGGACCAAAAAAAAGCCCATACCGATTAATCAGCCGATTAAAAATAAATAAATATATATATATATTTAGATTTTTTAAATACATTTATTTGTAATAATGAAAATTACAACAATACTGGATGAACACTTTTATTTTAACTTAATATAATACATCAATAAAATAAATTTAGCCTCAAAAAAGTAATGAAACGTGTTCAATTTGGTTTAAATAATGCAAAAACAAAGTGTTGGAGAAGAAAGTAAAAGTGCAATATGTGCCATGTAAGAAAGCTAGCATTTCAGTTCCTTGCTCAGAACATGAGAACATATGAAAGCTGGTGGTTCCTTTTAACATGAGTCTTCAATATTCCCAGGTAAGAAGTTTTAGGTTGGAGTTATTATGGTAATTATAGGACTATTTCTCTCTCTTCCATTTGTTTTTCATTAACCTTTGACTATTGGATGTTCTTATAGGCGCTTTAGTATTGCCAGTGTATAGCTTCCGTCCCTCTCCTCGCCCCTACCTGGGCTCGAACCTGGAACACATCAACAACAGCCACCCTCGAATCATTGTTACCCATCGCTCCACAAAAGCAGAGCAAGGGGAATAACTACTTCAAGGTCTCAGAGTGAGTTACGTCACCGATTGAAACGCTATTAGCGCGCACCCCGCTAACTAGCTAGCCATTTCACGTCGGTTACACCAGCCTAATCTCGGGAGTTGATAGGCTTGAAGTCATAAACAGCTCAATGCTTGAAGCACAGGGAAGAGCTGCTGGCAAAACGCACAAAAGTGATGTTTGAATGAATGCATACGAGCCTGCTGCTGCCTACCACCGCTCAGTCAGACTGCTCTATCAAATATCAAATCCTAGACTTAATTATAACATAATAACACACAGAAATACGAGCCTTAGGTCATTGATATGGTCGAATCCGGAAACTATCATTTCGAAAACAAAACGTTTATTCTTTCAGTGAAATACGGAACCGTTCTGTATTTTATCTAATGGGTGGCATCCATAAGTCTAAATATTCCTGTTACATTGTACCACCTTCAATGTTATGTCATAATTATGTACAATTCTGGCAAATTAATTACGGTCTTTGTTAGGAAGAAATGGTCTCCACACAGTTCGCAACGAGCCGGGCGGCCCAAACTGCTGCATATACCCTGACTCTGCTTGCACAGAACACATGAGAAGTGACACAATTTCCCTAGTTAAAAGAAATTCATGTCATCAGTCAATATTAACTAAATATGCAGGTTTAAAAGTATATACTTGTGTATTGATTTTAAAGAAAGGCATTGATGTTTATGGTTAGGTACACATTGGTGCAATGACGGTGCTTTTTTCGGGAATGCGCTTGTTATATCACCCGTTTGGCGAAGTAGGCTGTGATTCGATGAGAAATTAACAGGCACCGCATCGATTATATGCAACACAGGATAAGTTAGATAAACTAGTAATGTCATCAACCATGTGTAGTTAGCTAGTGATTATGTTTACATTTACATTACATTTAAGTCATTTGGCAGACGCTCTTATCCAGAGCGACTTACAAATTGGTGAATTCACCTTATGTTAAGATTGATTGTTTTTTTATAACATAAGTTTAATGTTAGCTAGCAACTTTCCTTGGAGTCTCCTCCTGGAGTGCAATGTAATCGGCCACAATCGGTGCACAAAAATGCCGATTGTTATGAAATCTTGATATCGGCCCTAATTAATCGGTCGACCTCTCGTGGTAATTCACCTTAAAGTTGGTTTCCAACTGCCATATAAAGTCCGAATGAAGAAATAGCCTGAAGGAGGAGAGATTAGTAGAAACAAACTCGGTTGACCGTTTTATCTGTGGATTAATTGTCGGAGTAGAGGACCTTGTGCATTTCAGGTAAAATAACAACTCGATGTTTATATCCCAGGACAAATTAGCTAGCAACAGCAAGCTAGCTAAATAGGACAAATTAGCTAGCAACAGCAAGCTAGCTAAATAGGACAAATTAGCTAGCAACAGCAAGCTAGCTTTAATGCTAAATCTCATATGTATACTGAACCAAAATATAAACGCCACATGGAACAATTTCAAAGTGTTTACTGACTGATAGTTCACATAACGAAATCAGTCAGTTGAAATAAATACATTTGTCCCTAATATATGGATTTCACTATTATTAACCCAAGCAAGTTGCTATCGTCTTAATGAAAACAATAAAGCACTGCCGTGTAAACCCAATGTGTCCCAAATGGCACCCTATTACCTACCAGTCAGTATCTGGTGTGACCATGTGCATTATCATGCTGAAACATGAGGTGATGGCGGCGGATGAATGGCACGACGATGGGCCACGGGATCTCGCCACAGTATATTTGTGCGTTCAAATTGCCGTAGATTAAATGCAGTTGTGTTCGTTGTCTGTAGTTTATGCCTGCGCATATCATAACCCCACCACCATGGGGCATTCTGTTCACAACGTTGACATCAGCAAGCCACTCGCCCACATGACGCCATACACGTGGTCTGCGGTTGTGAAGCTGGTTGGACGTACTGACAAATTCTATAAAAACAACGTTGGAAGCAGTTTATAGTATATAAATGAACATTTAATGATCTGGCAACCGCTCTGGTGGACATTCCTGCAGTCAGCATGCCAGTTGCACGCTCCCTCAAAACATGACAGATCTGTGGCATTGTGTTGTGACAAAACTGCACATTTTAGTAGCCTTTTATTGTATCCAGCACAAAGTGCACCTGTGTATTGATCATGTTTAATCAGCTTATTGATTTGCCACACCTGTCAGGTGGATGGGATTATCTTTGTAAAGGAGAAATGCTCACTAACAGGGATGTAAACAAATGTGTGCACAACATGAGGGAAATCAGCTTTTTGTTCGTATGGAACATTTCTGGGATCTTTCAGCTCATGAAACACGGGACCAACACTTTACATGTTGTGTTTATATTTGTGTTCAGTGTAAACCCTGTAATCCTCTATTTCTTGCTTATCAGAGAATAACAGTGTAATATTGGTGCTCTGTCTGTCTGGGTTTTATGAGATGGTATTTTCCTTCCAACTAGCAAACGAGCAAACAGCAAGTATGACTAGTGCAATAGGACAGGGCCAGGCTACGACCAGGCTGTGGAGAGACATTAATGAAAGGCTTTGTTGTGGTTTGTCCTGGCTGACTGCAGGGCTTTGACCTTCACTGCTCTTTAATATCCAAGGTTGCGGTTTAGCAAAACAGTCCAGACTCAAGATGTCTCTTATCCGACTATCTGTTCCCGGTTTACTATCTGTTCCCGGTTTACTATCCCGGTTTACTATCTGTTCCTGGTTTACTATCTGTTCCCGGTTTACTATCTGTTCCCAGTTTACTATCTGTTCCCAGTTTACTATCTGTTCCTGGTTTACTATCTGTTCCTGGTTTACTATCTGTTCCCGGTTTACTATCCCAGTTTACTATCTGTTCCTGGTTTACTATCTGTTCCCAGTTTACTATCTGTTCCCAGTTTACTATCTGTTCCCGGTTTACTATCTGTTCCCGGTTTACTATCTGTTCCCGGTTTACTATCTGTTCCTGGTTTACTATCTGTTCCTGGTTTACTATCTGTTCCTGGTTTCCTATCTGTTCCCGGTTTACTATCTGTTCCCGGTTTACTATCTGTTCCTGGTTTACTATCTGTTCCCGGTTTACTATCTGTTCCTGGTTTACTATCTGTTCCTGGTTTACTATCTGTTCCCGGTTTACTATCTGTTCCTGGTTTACTATCTGTTCCCGGTTTACTATCTGTTCCTGGTTTACTATCTGTTCCTGGTTTACTATCTGTTCCCGGTTTACTATCTGTTCCCGGTTTACTATCTGTTCCCAGTTTACTATCTGTTCCTGGTTTACTATCTGTTCCTGGTTTACTATCTGTTCCCGGTTTACTATCCCAGTTTACTATCTGTTCCTGGTTTACTATCTGTTCCCAGTTTACTATCTGTTCCCAGTTTACTATCTGTTCCCGGTTTACTATCTGTTCCCGGTTTACTATCTGTTCCCGGTTTACTATCTGTTCCTGGTTTACTATCAGTTCCCGGTTTACTATCTGTTCCTGGTTTACTATCTGTTCCTGGTTTACTATCTGTTCCCGGTTTAATATCCCAGTTTACTATCTGTTCCTGGTTTACTATCTGTTCCCAGTTTACTATCTGTTCCCGGTTTACTATCTGTTCCCGGTTTACTATCTGTTCCTGGTTTACTATCTGTTCCCGGTTTACTATCTCTTCCTGGTTTACTATCTTTTCCCGGTTTACTATCAGTTCCTGGTTTACTATCTGTTCCTGGTTTACTATATGTTCCTGGTTTACTATCTGTTCCTGGTTTACTATCCCGGTTTACTATCCCGGTTTACTATCTGTTCCTGGTTTACTATCTGTTCCTGGTTTACTATCCCGGTTTACTATCCCGGTTTACTATCTGTTCCTGGTTTACTATCCCGGTTTACTATCTGTTCCTGGTTTAATATCTGTTCCTGGTTTACTATCTGTTCCCGGTTTACTATCTGTTCCCGGTTTACTATCTGTTCCCGGGTTACTATCTGTTCCCGGTTTACTATCCCGGTTTACTATCTGTTCCTGGTCTACTATCCCGGTTTACTATCCCGGTTTACTATCTGTTCCTGGTTTACTATCTGTTCCTGGTTTACTCTCCCGGTTTACTATCTGTTCCCGGTTTACTATCTGTTCCCGGTTTACTATCTGTTCCTGGTTTACTATCTGTTCCTGGTTTACTATCCTGGTTTACTATCTGTTCCCGGTTTACTATCTGTTCCTGGTTTACTATCTGTTCCTGGTTTACTCTCCCGGTTTACTATCTGTTCCCGGTTTACTATCTGTTCCTGGTTTACTATCTGTTCCTGGTTTACTATCAGTTCCCGGTTTACTACAGTGCCTTGCGAAAGTATTCGGCCCCCTTGAACTTTGCGACCTTTTGCCACATTTCAGGCTTCAAACATAAAGATATAAAACTGTATTTTTTTGTGAAGAATCAACAACAAGTGGGACACAATCATGAAGTGGAACGACATTTATTGGATATTTCAAACTTTTTTAACAAATCAAAAACTGAAAAATTGGGCGTTGAAAATTATTCAGCCCCTTTACTTTCAGTGCAGCAAACTCTCTCCAGAAGTTCAGTGAGGATCTCTGAATGATCCAATGTTGACCTAAATGACTAATGATGATAAATACAATCCACCTGTGTGTAATCAAGTCTCCGTATAAATGCACCTGCACTGTGATAGTCTCAGAGGTCCGTTAAAAGCGCAGAGAACATCATCAAGAACAAGGAACACACCAGGCAGGTCCGAGATACTGTTGTGAAGAAATTTAAAGCCGGATTTGGATACAAAAAGATTTCCCAAGCTTTAAACATCCCAAGGAGCACTGTGCAAGCGATAATATTGAAATGGAAGGAGTATCAGACCACTGCAAATCTACCAAGACGTGGCCGTCACTCTAAACTTTCAGCTCATACAAGGAGAAGACTGATCAGAGATGCAGCCAAGAGGCCCATGGTCACTCTGGATGAACTGCAGAGATCTACAGCTAAGGTGGGAGACTCTGTCCATAGGACAACAATCAGTCGTATATTGCACAAATCTGGCCTTTATGGAAGAGTGGCAAGAAGAAAGCCATTTCTTAAAGATATCCATAAAAAGTGTCGTTTAAAGTTTGCCACAAGCCACCTGGGATACACACCAAACATGTGGAAGAAGGTGCTCTGGTCAGATGAAATCAAAATTGAACTTCTTGGCAGCAATGCAAAACGTTATGTTTGGCGTAAAAGCAACATAGCTCATCACCCTGACCACACCATCCCCACTGTCAAACATGGTGGTGGCAGCATCATGGTTTGGGCCTGCTTTTCTTCAGCAGGGACAGGGAAGATGGTTAAAATTGATGGGAAGATGGATGGAGCCAAATACAGGACCATTCTGGAAGAAAACCTGATGGAGTCTGCAAAAGACCTGAGACTGGGATGGAGATTTGTCTTCCAACAAGACAATGATCCAAAACATAAAGCAAAATCTACAATGGAATGGTTCAAAAATAAACATATCCAGGTGTTAGAATGGCCAAGTCAAAGTCCAGACCTGAATCCAATCGAGAATCTGTGGAAAGAACTGAAAACTGCTGTTCACAAATGCTCTCCATCCAACCTCACTGAGCTCGAGCTGTTTTGCAAGGAGGAATGGGAAAAAAATTCAGTCTCTCGATGTGCAAAACTGATAGAGACATACCCCAAGCGACTTACAGCTGTAAAATCGCAGCAAAAGGTGGCGCTACAAAGTATTAACTTAAGGGGGCTGAATAATTTTGCACGCCCAATTTTTCAGTTTTTGATTTGTTAAAAAAGTTTGAAATATCCAATAAATGTCGTTCCACTTCATGATTTTGTCCCACTTGTTGTTGATTCTTCACAAAAAAAATACAGTTTTATATCTTTATGTTTGAAGCCTGAAATGTGGCAAAAGGTCGCAAAGTTCAAGGGGGCCGAATACTTTCGCAAGGCACTGTATCTGTTCCTGGTTTACTATCTGTTCCTGGTTTACTATCTGTTCCCGGTTTACTATCTGTTCCCGGTTTACTATCTGTTCCTGGTTTACTATCTGTTCCCGGTTTACTATCTGTTCCTGGTTTACTATCTGTTCCTGGTTTACTATCCGTTCCTGGTTTACTATCTTTTCCTGGTTTACTATCTGTTCCTGGTTTACTATCCCGGTTTACTATCTGTTCCCGGTTTACTATCTGTTCCCGGTTTACTATCTGTTCCTGGTTTACTATCTGTTCCTGGTTTACTATCCCGGTTTACTATCTGTTCCTGGTTTACTATCCCGGTTTACTATCTGTTCCCGGTTTACTATCTGTTCCCGGTTTACTATCTGTTCCTGGTTTACTATCTGTTCCCGGTTTACTATCTGTTCCTGGTTTACTATCTTTTCCTGGTTTACTATCTGTTCCTGGTTTACTATCTGTTCCCGGTTTACTATCTGTTCCGGTTTACTATCTGTTCCTGGTTTACTATCTGTTCCTGGTTTACTATCTGTTCCTGGTTTACTATCTGTTCCTGGTTTACTATCTGTTCCTGGTTTACTATCTGTTCCTGGTTTACTATCTGTTCCTGGTTTTACTATCTGTTCCTGGTTTACTATCTGTTCCTGGTTTACTATCTGTTCCCGGTTTACTATCTGTTCCTGGTTTACTATCTGTTCCTGGTTTACTATCTGTTCCTGGTTTACTATCTGTTCCTGGTTTACTATCTGTTCCCTATGGTTTACTATCTGTTCCCGGTTTACTATCTGTTCCCGGTTTACTATCTGTTCCTGGTTTACTATCTGTTCCTGGTTTACTATCCCGGTTTACTATCTGTTCCTGGTTTACTATCAGTTCCCGGTTTACTATCTGTTCCTGGTTTACTATCTGTTCCTGGTTTACTATCTGTTCCTGGTTTACTATCTGTTCCTGGTTTTATCCCGGTTTATCTGTTCCTGGTTTACTATCTGTTCCTGGTTTACTATCTGTTTGTTCCTGGTTTACTATCTGTTCCTGGTTTACTATCTGTTCCTGGTTTACTATCTGTTCCTGGTTTACTATCTGTTCCTGGTTTACTATCTGTTACTATCTGTTGGTTTACTATCTGTTCTGGTTTACTATCCTGGTTTACTATCTGTTCCTGGTTTACTATCTGTTCCTGGTTTACTATCTGTTCCTGGTTTACTATCTGTTCCTGGTTTACTGTTCCCGGTTTACTATCTGTTCTGGTTTACTTCCTGGTTTACTATCTGTTCCTGGTTTACTATCTGTTCCTGGTTTACTATCTGTTCCTGGTTTACTATCTGTTCCTGGTTTACTATCTGTTCCTGGTTTACTATCTGTTCTGTTTTATCTGTTCCTGGTTTACTATCTGTTCCTGGTTTACTATCTGTTCCTGGTTTACTATCTGTTCCCGGTTTACTATCTGTTCCTGGTTTATCTGTTCCTGGTTTACTATCTGTTCCTGGTTTACTATCTGTTCCTGGTTTACTATCTGTTCCTGGTTTACTATCCGGTTTACTATCTGTTCCTGGTTTACTATCTGTTCCGGTTTACTATCTGTTCCTGGTTTACTATCTGTTTACTATCTGTTCTGGTTTTCCTGGTTTACTATCTGTTCCTGGTTTACTATCTGTTCCTGGTTTACTATCTGTTCCTGGTTTACTATCTGTTCCTGGTTTACTATCTGTTCCCTGGTTTACTATCTGTTCCTGGTTTACTATCTGTTCTATCTGTTGGTTTACTATCTGTTCCTGGTTTACTATCTGTTCCTGGTTTACTATCTGGTTTACTTCTATCTGTTCCGGTTTACTATCTGTTCCTGGTTTACTATCCCAGTTTACTATCTGTTCCTGGTTTACTATCTGTTCCTGGTTTACTATCCCGGTTTACTATCTGTTCCTGGTTTACTATCCCAGTTTACTATCTGTTCCTGGTTTACTATCTGTTCCTGGTTTACTATCTGTTCCTGGTTTACTATCTGTTCCTGGTTTACTATCTGTTCCTGGTTTACTATCTGTTCCTGGTTTACTATCTGTTCCTGGTTTACTATCTGTTCCTGGTTTACTATCAGTTCCTGTTCCCGGTTTACTATCTGTTCCTGGTTTACTATCTGTTCCTGGTTTACTATCTGTTCCTGGTTTACTATCTGTTCCTGGTTTACTATCAGTTCCTGGTTTACCAACCAGTTTCCAATAAATGCCTATTGTAATTAGTAGAATGTATTTTCTCAACCAGGCAGGTTGCCATAGTCTTAGTGAAAACCAAAAATCCTTTATACTGCCTTTATAAACCCTATTTGTCCCAAGTGGCACCCTATTTCCTAGGTAGGGGCACTACTTTTGACCAGAGCCCTAAGGGACCTGCTCAAACAAATAGGCAGAGGGTGTCATTTGAGACTCAAACAAATAGGAAGAGGGTGTCATTTGAGACTCAAACAAATAGGCAGAGGGTGTCATTTGAGACTCATCCACTGATATCACTGAGGATTTTGGCTGGGGCTCAGCTCTAAAGATTGACACAGCCCTCTGCTTTAATGGGCATCATGCCCCCCCCCCCACTTGCCAAATCTTCATATGGTCTTGGAGTTTATTACCCTTGGGTGCCATTTTGTGCCCTCTGGTGTGTTACATGATGCACCCCTGCCAACACAAGGCCTTCCCAAGACACGGCTGCCTGGTACTGTTGTAATGTAATAGTTAGTGCAACAGATTGCCCAGGGACGCCATTTTGTGCCCTTTGGTCCTCTACACTGGTGTATTTTTTGATCCTGGTCCAGGGGACCTAAATGGTTGCACATTTTTGTTTAGGTCCCGAGGACCAGGTTTAAGAAACACTAGTGTAGAGGACCAAAGGGCACAAAATGGCGTCCGTTACATTACAACAGCACCAGACAGAATTGAGAAACACTGCTTTACACATTCCAATTCCAGCTTTCTTTAATTGTGTGGTGATGAGGGTCACTGACCACTAGACTGCCCGTGGGGGCCATTCTATGCCCCCATGGTAAACTGACCCCTCGACTGCCAGTGGGGGCCATTCTGTGCCCCCATGGTAAACTGACCACTAGACTGCCAGTGGGGGCCATTCTATGCCCCCATGGTAAACTGACCACTGCCCCCAGACCCCCGACTGCCAGTGGGGGCCATTCTATGCCCCCATGGTAAACTGACCACTCGACTGCCAGTGGGGGCCATTCTATGCCCCCATGGTAAACATGGTAAACTGACCACTCGACTGCCATTCTATGCCCCATGGTAAATTGACCACTCGACTGCCAGTGGGGGCCATTCTATGCCCCCATGGTAAACTGACCACTCGACTGCCAGTGGGGGCCATTCTATGCCCCCATGGTAAACTGCTCATTGACCACTAGACTGCCTGTGGGGGCCATTCTATGCCCCCATGGTAAACTGACCACTCGACTGCCAGTGGGGGCCATGGTAAACTAACCACTAGACTGCCTGTGGGGGCCATTCTATGCCCCCATGGTAAACTGGTCATTGACCACTAGACTGCCTGTGGGGGCCATTCTATGCCCCCATGGTGAAGACACAACCATTTTACTGGTCCGACTGCCCGTGGGTCCATTCTATGCCCAATATGGTAAACTAACCACTAGACTGCCTGTGGGGCCATTCTATGCCCCCATGGTTGTAAACTGACCACTAGAATGCAGTGGGGTGCCCCCATGGAAACTGACCACTAGACTGCCTGTGGGGGCCATTCTATGCCCCCATGGAAGGTACTGTGGAAACGACTGCCCGTGGGGACCATTCTGTGCCCCCATGGTAAACTAACCACTGAGACTACTGTGGCCTGTGGGGACCATACTGTGCCCCCATGGTAAACAGCTCACTGACTCAGACACAACTCTCATTTTACTGGTCCAGTGGATGTACAGTAGTCTAGATTGGTGTGCTGAGATTGGCAATATAGCTCACCTGGTGCCATTGTGTGTCCTCAGTTTCCTAGCCTATGGGTTGTAATACTGTAAAGCCAAGAGAGAATGCAGTGGGGTGTGGAAACTGAGAGAGATACTGTGGAAACGAAGCTCCACAGAGAGAGGTACTGTGGAAACGAAGCTCCAGAGAGAGAGATACTGTGGAAACAGCTCCACTGAGAGAGAGACTGTGGAAACGAAGCTCCACAGAGAGAGAGACTGTGGAAACGAAGCTCCACAGAGAGAGAGACTGTGACACTGAGAAGACTTCAGACTGGAGCCAGAGAGAGGACTGTGGACACAGAGAGAGAGAGACTGTGGACACAGAGAGAGAGACTGTGGACACAGAGAGAGAGAGACTGTGGACACAGAGAGGGGAGGAGAGAGACTGTGGACACAGAGAGAGAGAGACTGTGGACATTTAATTAAAGAGAAGAGACTGTGGACACAGAGAGAGAGAGACTGTGGACACAGAGAGAGAGAGACTGTGGACAGAGAGAGAGAGACTGTGGACACAGAGACAGGAGAGAGAGACTGTGGACACAGAGAGAGAGAGACTGTGGACACAGAGAGAGAGAGACTGTGGACACAGAGAGAGAGAGACTGTGGACACAGAGAGAGAGAGACTGTGGACACAGGGAGAGAGAGACTGTGGAAACGAAGCTCCACAGAGAGAGAGACAGTGGAAACTGAGAGAGATACTGTGCCTTCATGACTCAGTAAGGAGCCAAAGGAGGAGCGGGTTGGGTTGGGTTGGGCCGAGGGTCGGGGTTAGTTCGGGTCAGGTCGGGTTGAGCTCGCTTGGCCCTGGCTGGGTGCACACACACACGTAACGTTGGGCAGCTGCTGGGTTCTCTGAAGCCGTAAAGGGGGAGGATTTAAAATGAGAGGTAGTAGAAGAAGGAATACAACGTAGGAAGGCAGGGTTGTAATCATGTTTGGATTGAAACCATAAACATTTAATTAAATGTTCTGAAGCCTGAGGTTCTGTCTGCTGTGTCAGCAGAGAGAGAGAGAGACAGAGAGAGAGAGAGAGAGAGGGAGGGAGAGAGACAGAGAGAGAGAGAGAGAGGAAGGGAGAGAGACAGAGAGAGAGAGACAGAGAGGAAGAAAGACAGAGACAGAGAGAGAGAGGAAGAAAGACAGAGAGAGAGAGAGAGAGAGAGAGAGAGAGAGGAGGGAGAGAGACAGAGAGAGAGAGAGAGAGAGAGAGAGAGAGGGAGGAGAGAGACAGAGAGAGAGAGACAGAGAGAGAGGGAGGGAGGGAGAGAGAGAGAGGGAGAGAGAGGGAGAGAGAGAGAGAGAGAGGGAGAGAGACAGAGAGAGAGAGAGTGAGAGAAAGGGAGAGAGAGGGAGAGAGAGAGAGAGAGAGAGAGAGAGAGAGAGAGAGAGAGAGAGACAGAGAGAGAGGGGGAGACAGAGAGAGAGAGAGAGACAGAGAGAAAGAGAGAGAGGGAGAGAGACAGAGAGAGAGGGAGGGAGAGAGAGAGAGGGAGAGAGAGGGAGATAATATGGATGGCACAGTGTCTGTAAAGATGATGACGATATCTGGTCAGGATGTAACTCCAAACGGAACCCTATTCCCTACGGTGTGCACTACTTTCGACCAGATTACTACCTTCATGTAGTTCACTATATAAGGAATAGGGTGCCATTTGGGACGTATCTATACACTGCCTGCTGCTTGCAAACATAAGATACACTCTCCTGTGTTTCCATTTAAAGACCAAGGTGAGGAATCCTGTGCTGCCCGCCTGCAGATACGCCTTTCATCCAAGACGGGCAGCAAAATCCCTAATATTCTGGACTGATATGATACGACTGCAATGCTGAATTGACTGAGATAACGCATGGAAATCTTTGTAGGTCGAGGCACAAAGACGGGGCTTTGATTCATGTTTTCATTTCAATATGTTTATAACTAGGGATACAAAGAGCCAAACATTTACCAATGGGATGTTAAGCCTGGGAATTTGGGGAATTTTGCTTAAATTCATAAAAAAATAAAAAATAAAGTTTGTTTATAACTTAACCTTTTTTTTGTGGGATACACATAAGGCAATTCTAGGACTTGTAGTATATTTTGGTTAAACTCTCCCCAATTCAATGGAATTGAAACCCTCTGCATGCACAGTGCATTCTCCCATCACATGCACAGTGCATTCTCCCATCACATGCACTGTGCATTCTCCAATCACATGCACAGTGCATTCTCCCATCACATGCACTGTGCATTCTCCAATCACATGCACAGTGCATTCTCCCATCACATGCCCAGTGCATTCTCCCATCACATGCACAGTGCATTCTTCCATCACATGCCCAGTGCATTCTCCCATCACATGCACAGTGCATTCTCCCATCACATGCACAGTGCATTCTCCCATCACATGCACAGTGCATTCTCCCATCACATGCACAGTGCATTCTCCCATCACATGCACAGTGCATTCTGCCATCACATGCACAGTGCATTCTCCCATCACATGCACAGTGCATTCTCCCATCACATGCACTGTGCATTCTCCCATCACATGCACAGCTGATTCTCAAGATCTTGCACACTAATGAGATGCTATTGAGCCCACTCTACAATACTGTCTGAGCCAAGGACAACATGCTTTCTGGTAAGTTTTGATTACAATACTGGGTGGGGTGAATATATTTTATATGACATACATTATTTTTTTGTTAACTAGTAAATAGTAGCCTACATCAAAGTATGTTTAAATAATTTCTAACTCATTAACAATTTCTGCTAGTTAGTTTTTGCTACCATGTGGGTTTTAGCTTCAGCCTGCTGACTGAGGAGTGTTAATTCACCTGTTTCCATACATGTTTAATTTTAACACATTTATCTTACAAAGGAGCTGTTTAATCTAACTGCTTAACTATTTATTTGTACATGGAATTGTGTATTTTATTTTTTTACTCATATTTTTCTAATGTTTACAGGAAAATGCCACTGTGTGTGGAGACATTTCACTGCAGCTAATGTAGAAGGAAAAGCTGTGAACATATGCTAATGCTGTGCCAAATCAGATGTGAAGAATGCAACAAAGATGCAGAATCATCTGGCCAAGTGCATAAAGTTCCCTCAGCGCTCACAACAAGCAACCTCTGACAAAAGTCGCTCTACTTCTATTCGAGGTGAAAATGATGAATCAGACACCTAATCGATAGCAACAGCTCATGGTCCTCCTGGAATCAGAAGTGTTTATGACTCAGTGGAGGAACGTAGTCAGAGAAATGCTGATGAATGTCTTGCTCGAGCTGCGTATGCAACTGGTTCACCTCTGATGCTCACAGGCAATGTGTATTGGAAGGGATTTCTGAATGTTCTTTGTCCAGCATACACCCCTCCAACCAGACATGCTTTATCTACTCATTTGCTGGATGCAGAGTTCAACAGAGTTCAAGTGAAGGTCAAGTAAACCATGGAGAAAGCAGACTGTATTGCAATCATCTCTGATGGGTGGTCGAATGTTTGTGGGCAAGGAATAATTAACTACATCTCCACCCCTCAACCAGTATTCTACAAGAGCACAGACACAAGGGACAACACACACCGGTCTCTACATTGCAGATGAGCTGAAGGTAGTCATCAATGACCTTGGACCACAGAAGGTATTTGCACTGGTGACAGACAATGCTGCGAACATGAAGGCTGATTGGTCTAAAGTGGAAGAGTCCTACCCTCACATCACACCCAATGGCTGTGCTGCTCATGCATTGAATCTGCTCCTCAAGGACATCACGGCACTGAAAACAAGAGAGTCAAGGAAATGGTTAGGTATGTGAAGGCTCATCAAGTTATAGCAGCAATCTACCTCACCAAGCAAAGTGAGAAGAATAAGAGCACCACATTGGAGCTGCCCAGCAACACCCGTTGGGGTGGTGTTGTCATCATGTTTGACAGTCTCCTGGAGGGGAAGGAGTCTCTCCAAGAAATGGCCACAGTCTGCCGATATGGACAGCCCCACCAAGAGGATCCTCCTGGATGATGTATTTTGGGAGAGCGTGGTAAGCAGCCTGAAACTCCTGAAACCTATAGCAGTAGCCATTGCACGGATTGAGGGAGACAATGCCATCCTGTCTGATGTTCAGACTCTGCTTGAGGATGTAAGAGAAGAAATCCATACTGCCCTGCCCACTTCACAGAGATCAACAAGGTCTATGGTGTCATCACTACCGTGTCTCGCCACCTCGGCCTTGATGAGGGCGAGGTTCTTGGCAGTCTGGTGAAGTACACTTCCAAGCAAGGGCTTTGGGATGGAGATGCAATATGACAGTCGTGCCAACATATCTCATCAGCCACCTGGTGGAAGGGACTTTATGGATCTGAGGCTCTTTCCCCTGTTGCCTCCATCATCCTCCAAATCCCACCAACATCAGCCGCACAGAAACTGGTCTTTGTTTAGGAACACACATCAAAGCACGCAACAGGCTGACCAATACAAGGGTTGACAAATTGGTGGCCATCCGGGCAAACTTGAGGCTTTTTGAACCTGACAATGAGCCAACCTCAACAAGGTTGGACGGTGAAGATGAGGCCTCAGAGTCTGATGTTCAAGAGGTGGACATTGAGGAGGTCCAGGGAGAAGACATGGAAACCTGAGAGGAGGACAACCAAAGCTTTAGTTTCTAGACTATCATTTCACAGATGTGTGTTGAAAATGTTTTTGGGAGATGCGATGGATCATTGGAGATCTATCAATATTCCCTTTCTATTGTTGGTCAGTGAAATCATCCCATGTAAAGAGTCAACTCATTTAAATAAAGTTCAATTCCTAATTAAATAGTTTATTTTATTTCAGTGGGAAGGATTTAATCATTTGTAATGATGTCTACTTATGATCAGGTAAAAGGTTTATGTTTCTGTCTCCATATGATATGGTAAATATATCCAATGCAAAAAAAAACATCTTCAGTGCCTTGCGAAAGTATTCGGCCCTCTTGAACTTTGCGACCTTTTGCCACATTTCAGGCTTCAAACATAAAGATATAAACTGTATTCTTTTTATGTTGCCATTTTGGAATGTTTAGAACACTGAGTGATGAATAACGTTATTGAAGATACATTATCATGGAACACAGAGTTGGAGTGTTGCGTAATGGAATTAGAAGCCTGGTTCTGATTCTATAGAGGATGAGGTGTTCTGATGAAACATCCGGGGTTCATTTCTCCAGGGGCCTCATTTGTGACCGTTATGTAAATTTCACACTACATTTCTGAACAGTCTCCGCACGTACAAATATATTGATGTTTATTAACTTAGCATACGCCATACCTACGCATCTTTTCCATTATAAATCAGACCTGTCCTAAAACTGTGTGAACAGAATTAAAACTCCTGGAGAACTCCTCCATCCACCCTTTATGGTGACAATTATTGTTATAATTATTTGGAACTATTGGCATTTGGCCATGGCCTGCAAAAGACTGTTTTTAATATTTAGTTTATCAATAGATTATTGGGTTTCTATGTCCTGCCTTGGTATTGGCTGACATTAAATGGGCTATGATGTCATGCTCCTATCCTGCCTTGGTATTGGCTCTGACATTAAATGGGCTATGATGTCATGCTCCTATCCTGACTTGGTATTGGCTCTGAGATTAAATGGGCTATGATGTCATGCTCCTATCCTGCCTTGGTATAGGCTCTGAGATTAACTATACTATGATGTCACACTCCTATCCTGCCTTGCGATAGGCTCTGAGATTAACCATACTATGATGTCACGCCCCTATCGCATAGCAATACTGTTGCCAGTTTTAGAGAATTCAGCGGTATGTCCAATCGGCCTGAGTGTGGGACCACGTATGTTGTCGTGTGGACGAGGGGTGTAACCAAGCCAGCCCAGGACCTCCACATCCGTCTGACACCAGCCACCCTTGACAGCTGATGAAACTGAGGAGTATTTTCGTCTGTAATAAAGCCCTTTTCTGTGGGGAAAAACTCATTCTGATTGGCTGGACCTGGCTCCCCAGTGGGCGGACCTGGCTCCCCAGTGGGCGGACCTGGCTCCCCAGTGGGCGGACCTGGCTCCCCAGTGGGCGGACCAGGCTCCCCAGTGGCTGGACCTGGCTCCCCAGTGGGCGGACCTGGCTCCCCAGTGGGCGGACCTGGCTCCCCAGTGGGCTGGACCTGGCTCCCCAGTGGGCGGACCAGGCTCCCCAGTGGGCGGACCAGGCTACCCAGTGGGCGGACCAGGCTCCCCAGTGGCTGGACCTGGCTCCCCAGTGGGCGGACCTGGCTCCCCAGTGGGCGGACCTGGCTCCCCAGTGGGCGGACCTGGCTCCCCAGTGGCTGGACCTGGCTCCCCAGTGGGCGGACCTGGCTCCCCAGTGGCTGGACCTGGCTCCCCAGTGGGCGGACCTGGCTCCCCAGTGGGCGGACCTGGCTCCCCAGTGGGCGGACCTGGCTCCCCAGTGGCTGGACCTGGCTCCCCAGTGGGCGGACCAGGCTCCCCAGTGGGCGGACCTGGCTCCCCAGTGGGCGGACCTGGCTCCCCAGTGGGCGGACCTGGCTCCCCAGTGGGCGGACCAGGCTCCCCAGTGGGCGGACCAGGCTCCCCAGTGGGCGGACCTGGCTCCCCAGTGGGCGGACCAGGCTCCCCAGTGGGCGGACCTGGCTCCCCAGTGGGCGGACCAGGCTCCCCAGTGGGCGGACCTGGCTCCCCAGTGGGCGGACCTGGCTCCCCAGTGGGCGGACCAGGCTCCCCAGTGGGCGGACCTGGCTCCCCAGTGGGCTGGACCTGGCTCCCCAGTGGGCGGACCTGGCTCCCCAGTGGGCGGACCTGGCTCCCCAGTGGGCGGACCTGGCTCCCCAGTGGCTGGACCTGGCTCCCCAGTGGGCGGACCAGGCTCCCCAGTGGGCGGACCAGGCTCCCCAGTGGGCGGACCTGGCTCCCCAGTGGGCGGACCAGGCTCCCCAGTGGGCGGACCTGGCTCCCCAGTGGGCGGACCAGGCTCCCCAGTGGGTGGACCTGGCTCCCCAGTGGGCGGACCTGGCTCCCCAGTGGGCGGACCAGGCTCCCCAGTGGGCTGGACCTGGCTCCCCAGTGGGCGGACCAGGCTCCCCAGTGGCTGGACCTGGCTCCCCAGTGGGCGGACCTGGCTCCCCAGTGGCTGGACCTGGCTCCCCAGTGGGCGGACCTGGCTCCCCAGTGGGCGGACCTGGCTCCCAGTGGGCGGACCTGGCTCCCCAGTGGCTGGACCTGGCTCCCCAGTGGGCGGACCAGGCTCCCCAGTGGGCGGACCTGGCTCCCCAGTGGGCGGACCTGGCTCCCCAGTGGGCGGACCTGGCTCCCCAGTGGGCGGACCAGGCTCCCCAGTGGGCGGACCAGGCTCCCCAGTGGGCGGACCTGGCTCCCCAGTGGGCGGACCAGGCTCCCCAGTGGGCGGACCTGGCTCCCCAGTGGGCGGACCAGGCTCCCCAGTGGGCGGACCTGGCTCCCCAGTGGGCGGACCTGGCTCCCCAGTGGGCGGACCAGGCTCCCCAGTGGGCGGACCTGGCTCCCCAGTGGGCGGACCTGGCTCCCCAGTGGCTGGACCTGGCTCCCCAGTGGGCGGAACTGGCTCCCCAGTGGCTGGACCTGGCTCCCCAGTGGGCGGACCAGGCTACCCAGTGGGCGGGACTATGTCCTCCGAGGCCCAGCCATGGGATGGTAGGGGTTACCCCTCCCTCCCAGAGGGCGTTACACTCACTCAGGATGTCTGTCGTGTGTGTGTGTGTGTGTGTGTGTGTCCACCACTGTGAGCCACATTAAAGCACATTAAAGCTACAAGGAAGTCTTCAACTTCAATTACTCCCTGCTGCTGACGACATCGTTTGATTGAGTCATAGAAACTCTCGCTCTCTCTCTCTCACTCTCACACACACACATCCACAGCGCCTGTTCTCTCCACACCCTCCCACTAGGTGTCCCAGTGTGGATCCTCCTTAATGCAGACCAGACGTACCTCTCGATAATGTTTATTGAGCCTGCTACACCACTCTGTTTATTGAGCCTGCTACACCACTCTGTTTATTGAGCCTGCTACACCACTCTGTTTATTGAGCCTGCTACACCACTCTGTTTATTGAGCCTGCTACACCACTCTGTTTATTGAGCCTGCTACACCACTCTGTTTATTGAGCCTGCTACACCACTCTGTTTATTGAGCCTGCTACACCACTCTGTTTATTGAGCCTGCTACACCACTCTGTTTATTGAGCCTGCTACACCACTCTGTTTATTGAGCCTGCTACACCACTCTGTTTATTGAGCCTGCTACACCACTCTGTTTATTGAGCCTGCTACACCACTCTGTTTATTGAGCCTGCTACACCACTCTGTTTATTGAGCCTGCTACACCACTCTGTTTATTGAGCCTGCTACACCACTCTGTTTATTGAGCCTGCTACACCACTCTGTTTATTGAGCCTGCTACACCACTCTGTTTATTGAGCCTGCTACACCACTCTGTGTTGTGTGCCTTCCTGTGTGGGAGCAGCTTACTTTCCCACGTTGCCCAGATGGGCCTCCCCCTCGCTATTATTCTCTGTCTCTCTCTCCCTCTCTTTGTCTGTCCTTCCCTCTCTCTCTCTCCCTCTCTTTGTCTGTCCTTCCCTCTCTCTCTCCCTCTCTTTGTCTGTCCTTCCCTCTCTCTCTCTCCCTCTCTTTGTCTGTCCTTCCCTCTCTCTCTCTCCCTCTCTTTGTCTGTCCTTCCCTCTCTCTCTCCCTCTCTTTGTCTGTCCTTCCCTCTCTCTCTCTCTCTCTCTCTCTCCTCTCTCTCCCTCTCTTTGTCTGTCCTTCCCTCTCTCTCTCTCTCTCTCTCTCTCCTCTTTCTCCCTCTCTTTGTCTGTCCTTCCCTCTCTCTCTCCCTCTCTTTGTCTGTCCTTCCCTCTCTCTCTCTCCCTCTCTTTGTCTGTCCTTCCCTCTCTCTCTCTCCCTCTCTTTGTCTGTCCTTCCCTCTCTCTCTCTCCCTCTCTTTGTCTGTCCTTCCCTCTCTCTCTCTCCCTCTCTTTGTCTGTCCTTCCCTCTCTCTCTCTCCCTCTCTTTGTCTGTCCTTCCCTCTCTCTCTCCCTCTCTTTGTCTGTCCTTCCCTCTCTCTCTCCCTCTCTTTGTCTGTCCTTCCCTCTCTCTCTCCCTCTCTTTGTCTGTCCTTCCCTCTCTCTCTCTCCTCTCTCTCCCTCTCTTTGTCTGTCCTTCCCTCTCTCTCTCTCCCTCTCTTTGTCTGTCCTTCCCTTTCTCTCTCCCTCTCTTTGTCTGTCCTTCCCTCTCTCTCTCCCTCTCTTTGTCTGTCCTTCCCTCTCTCTCTCCCTCTCTTTGTCTGTCCTTCCCTCTCTCTCTCTCTCCTCTCTCTCCTCTTTCTCTCTACCTGTCTCTCCTCTCTCTCTCTCTCTCCTCTCTCTCTCTCCTCTCTCCCTCCCAATCTCTCTCCTCTCTCTCTCCTTCTATCTCTCTCTCATCCCTCTCTCTTCTCTCTGTCTCCCTCCCTTTCTCTCTCTTCCTCTCTCCTCTCTCCTTCTGTCTCTGTCCCTCTCCTCTCTCTCTTTCCTTCTCTCTCTCCCTCCTCTCTGTCTCTCTCTCTCCCTCCTCTCTGTCTCTCCCTCCCTCTCTCTGTCCCTCTCTCCCTCTCTCTGTCCCTTCCTACATCCTTCTCCCTCCTTCCCAAACTCTCCCTTGTCGGGCCTCCCACAGTGACACCAGGCAGAGAAACCGAGAACCAGCCTCCAAGCCTCAATTAACAGCATAGCTAATTCAGGATAATCAATTTCCTTCAATCGTCAAGACAGAAATAGCTCACCTACAATGAAGTTAGGAGGAGGTGGTAGTGTTATTGTGTGGTTAGGGGAGACTAAACTAGTATCCCAAGTGGCAATAAGCTCTATGGGCCCTGGTCTAAAGTACGGGTACAGTTTGGGACACAGCCTGAGACCCACTGAGCTGATCAACCACTTGAGGCGGTCTCTTTCAGGCTGGGAGCCATGCATCCACAGCGGTCTCTTTCAGGCTGGGAGCCATGCATCCACAGCAGTCTCTTTCAGGCTGGGAGCCATGCATCCACAGCGGTCTCTTTCAGGCTGGGAGCCATGCATCCACAGCGGTCTCTTTCAGGCTGGGAGCCATGCATCCACAGCGGTCTCTTTCAGGCTGGGAGCCATGCATCCACAGCGGTCTCTTTCAGGCTGGGAGCCATGCATCCACAGCGGTCTCTTTCAGGCTGGGAGCCATGCATCCACAGCGGTCTCTTTCAGGCTGGGAGCCATGCATCCACAGTGGTCTCTTTCAGGCTGGGAGCCATGCATCCACAGCGGTCTCTTTCAGGCTGGGAGCCATGCTGGGAGCCATGCATCCACAGCGGTCTCTTTCAGGCTGGGAGCCATGCATCCACAGCGGTCTCTTTCAGGCTGGGAGCCATGCATCCACAGCAGTCTCTTTCAGGCTGGGAACCATGCTGGGAGCCATGCATCCACAGCGGTCTCTTTCAGGCTGGGAGCCATGCTGGGAGCCATGCATCCACAGCGGTCTCTTTCAGGCTGGGAGCCATGCATCCACAGCGGTCTCTTTCAGGCTGGGAGCCATGCTGGGAGCCATGCTGGGAGTCATGCATCCACAGCGGTCTCTTTCAGGCTGGGAGCCATGCATCCACAGCGGTCTCTTTCAGGCTGGGAGCCATGCTGGGAGCCATGCATCCACAGCGGTCTCTTTCAGGCTGGGAGCCATGCTGGGAGCCATGCATCCACAGCGGTCTCTTTCAGGCTGGGAGCCATGCATCCACAGCGGTCTCTTTCAGGCTGGGAGCCATGCTGGGAGCCATGCTGGGAGCCATGCATCCACAGCGGTCTCTTTCAGGCTGGGAGCCATGCATCCACAGCGGTCTCTTTCAGGCTGGGAGCCATGCTGGAAGCCATGCATCCACAGCGGTCTCTTTCAGGCTGGGAGCCATGCATCCACAGCGGTCTCTTTCAGGCTGGGAGCCATGCTGGGAGCCATGCTGGGAGCCATGCATCCACAGCGGTCTCTTTCAGGCTGGGAGCCATGCATCCACAGCGGTCTCTTTCAGGCTGGGAGCCATGCATCCACAGCGGTCTCTTTCAGGCTGGGAGCCATGCATCCACAGCAGTCTCTTTCAGGCTGGGAGCCATGCATCCACAGCGGTCTCTTTCAGGCTGGGAGCCATGCTGGGAGCCATGCATCCACAGCGGTCTCTTTCAGGCTGGGAGCCATGCATCCACAGCGGTCTCTTTCAGGCTGGGAGCCATGCATCCACAGCGGTCTCTTTCAGGCTGGGAACCATGCATCCACAGCGGTCTCTTTCAGGCTGGGAGCCATGCTGGGAGCCATGCTGGGAGTCATGCATCCACAGCGGTCTCTTTCAGGCTGGGAACCATGCATCCACAGCGGTCTCTTTCAGGCTGGGAGCCATGCATCCACAGCGGTCTCTTTCAGGCTGGGAGCCATGCATCCACAGCGGTCTCTTTCAGGCTGGGAGCCATGCTGGGAGCCATGCATCCACAGCGGTCTCTTTCAGGCTGGGAGCCATGCATCCACAGCGGTCTCTTTCAGGCTGGGAACCATGCATCCACAGCGGTCTCTTTCAGGCTGGGAGCCATGCATCCACAGCGGTCTCTTTCAGGCTGGGAGCCATGCATCCACAGCGGTCTCTTTCAGGCTGGGAGCCATGCTGGGAGCCATGCATCCACAGCGGTCTCTTTCAGGCTGGGAGCCATGCATCCACAGCGGTCTCTTTCAGGCTGGGAGCCATGCATCCACAGCGGTCTCTTTCAGGCTGGGAGCCATGCATCCACAGCGGTCTCTTTCAGGCTGGGAGCCATGCTGGGAGCCATGCATCCACAGCGGTCTCTTTCAGGCTGGGAGCCATGCATCCACAGCGGTCTCTTTCAGGCTGGGAGCCATGCATCCACAGCGGTCTCTTTCAGGCTGGGAGCCATGCATCCACAGCGGTCTCTTTCAGGCTGGGAACCATGCATCCACAGCGGTCTCTTTCAGGCTGGGAGCCATGCATCCACAGCAGTCTCTTTCAGGCTGGGAGCCATGCTGGGAGCCATGCATCCACAGCGGTCTCTTTCAGGCTGGGAGCCATGCTGGGAGCCATGCATCCACAGTGGTCTCTTTCAGGCTGGGAACCATTCATCCACAGTGGTCTCTTTCAGGCTGGGAACCATGCTGGGAGCCATGCATCCACAGCGGTCTCTTTCAGGCTGGGAGCCATGCTGGGAGCCATGCATCCACAGCGGTCTCTTTCAGGCTGGGAGCCATGCTGGGAGCCATGCATCCACAGCGGTCTCTTTCAGGCTGGGAGCCATGCTGGGAACCATGCATCCACAGCGGTCTCTTTCAGGCTGGGAGCCATGCATCCACAGCGGTCTCTTTCAGGCTGGGAGCCATGCATCCACAGCGGTCTCTTTCAGGCTGGGAGCCATGCATCCACAGCAGTCTCTTTCTGGCTGGGAGCCATGCATCCACAGCGGTCTCTTTCAGGCTGGGAGCCATGCTGGGAGCCATGCATCCACAGCGGTCTCTTTCAGGCTGGGAGCCATGCATCCACAGCGGTCTCTTTCAGGCTGGGAGCCATGCATCCACAGCGGTCTCTTTCAGGCTGGGAGCCATGCATCCACAGCGGTCTCTGTCAGGCTGGGAGCCATGCATCCACAGCAGTCTCTTTCAGGCTGGGAGCCATGCATCCACAGCGGTCTCTTTCAGGCTGGGAGCCATGCTGGGAGCCATGCATCCACAGCGGTCTCTTTCAGGCTGGGAGCCATGCATCCACAGCGGTCTCTTTCAGGCTGGGAGCCATGCTGGGAGCCATGCATCCACAGCGGTCTCTTTCAGGCTGGGAACCATGCATCCACAGCGGTCTCTTTCAGGCTGGGAACCATGCATCCACAGTGGTCTCTTTCAGGCTGGGAGCCATGCTGGGAGCCATGCATCCACAGCGGTCTCTTTCAGGCTGGGAACCATGCATCCACAGCGGTCTCTTTCAGGCTGGGAACCATGCATCCACAGTGGTCTCTTTCAGGCTGGGAACCATTGTTATGAACTTGAGTGAAGACCCAAAAGCGGTTTTAACAGAAAACAGAGTTCTTTAATGAAAATACAGGAATGGCATAAATCCTCTTCCAACGTTGTCAGCGGAACAAAAATAACGTTAGTATAGTGCAGGATGCTCCTGCCAGGCAGACTCCGACAGGACAGGACAAGGTGGAAGCAAACGAGACGACAGCTTGCTTCTGGCATCAAAAAACACAAACAAGAATCAGACACTGAAAGTAGCAGGAACAGAGAAAGAAATAGAGACCTAATCAGAGGGGGAAGAGAGAACAGGTGGGGAAAGAGAGAATGAGCTAGTTAGGGGAAATGTAGAACAGCTGAAGGATGAGAGACAGAGAAGGTAACCTAAAAAGACCAGCAGAGAGAGAGAATGAAGAGAAAGGACAGGAACAGACATAACAAGACATGACAACCATGCATCCACAGCGGTCTCTTTCAGGCTGGGAGCCATGCATCCACAGCGGTCTCTTTCAGGCTGGGAGCCATGCATCCACAGCGGTCTCTTTCAGGCTGGGAGCCATGCTGGGAGCCATGCATCCACAGCGGTCTCTTTCAGGCTGGGAGCCATGCATCCACAGCGGTCTCATTCAGGCTGGGAGCCATGCATCCACAGCGGTCTCTTTCAGGCTGGGAGCCATGCATCCACAGCGGTCTCTTTCAGGCTGGGAGCCAGGCTTGAAAGGATGCACATAACTCTGCAATGTTGTGTTGTATTGGAGAGAGTCTCAGTCTTAAATCATTTCCCACACACAGTCTGTGCCTGTATTTAGTTTTCATGCTAGTGAGGGCCGAGAATCCACTCTCACATAGGTACATGGTTGCTAAGGTCATCAGTGTCTTAACAATGTGATTTGCCAAGGCAGGATACTCTGAGCGCAGCCCAATCCAGAAATCTGACAGTGGCTTCTGATTCAATTACATTTTCACAGAACCGCTTGTTGCAATTTGGATGAGTCTCTCTTGTTCAGATATCAGTAAGTGGACTGGAGGCAGGGCATGAAAGGGACAACGAATCCAGTGGTTTGTGTCGTCCGTTTCGGTTACGTACCTGCTTATTTGCACATCCAACTCACTCAGGTGCTTCACTAGTCATCACATTTGACATTGTCGGTGAGATTGAGTTCATTTGCACACAAAACAATCATGCAATGATGGAAAGACCTGTGTGTTGTCCTTGTTCATGCAGACAGAGAGGAGCTCCAACTTCTTAGTCTGTGTTGTTCTTGTTAATGTTAATGAAAGAGTGAAGGTTTCACTGAGTTGTGAAATCGTAGTTTAGCACATATAACACACTGTGGCTGAGGAAAGGCACTACTCCTAATATAAGTGAACCCCAAATCAATGTGGTTCTCATCATATTTGCGCCTCTTCGATCGTCCTACGTCCCTGTCTGTTGTTCGGTGTTTTCCTGGGTCAGGGGACAGTAGCTTGGTGCTTTCCTGGGTCAGGGGGCAGTAGCTTGGTGTTTTCCTGGGTAAGGGGACAGTAGCTTGGTGCTTTCCTGGGTCAGGGGACAGTAGCTTGGTGTTTTCCTGGGTAAGGGGGCAGTAGCTTGGTGCTTTCCTGGGTAAGGGGGCAGTAGCTTGGTGCTTTCCTGGGTAAGGGGGCAGTAGCTTGGTGCTTTCCTGGGTAAGGGACAGTAGCTTGGTGTTTTCCCGGGTAAGGGGCAGTAGCTTGGTGCTTTCCTGGGTAAGGGGCCAGTCGTTTGGTGTTTTCCTTGGTAAGGGTCAGTAGCTTGGTGCTTTCCGGGTAAGGGGCAGTAGCTTGGTGTTTTCCTGGGTAAGGGGACAGTAGCTTGGTGCTTTCCTGGGTAAGGGGCAGTAGCTTGGTGTTTTCCGGGTAAGGGGGCAGTAGCTTGGTGTTTTCCTTGGTAAGGGGGCAGTAGCTTGGTGCTTTCCTGGGTAAGGGGACAGTAGCTTGGTGCTTTCCTGGGTAAGGGGACAGTAGCCTGGTGTTTTCCCGGGTAAGTGGGCAGTAGCTTGGTGTTTTCCCGGGTAAGGGGGCAGTAGCTTGGTGCTTTCCTGGGTAAGGGGACAGTAGCTTGGTGTTTTCCCGGGTAAGGGGGCAGTAGCTTGGTGCTTTCCTGGGTAAGGGGGCAGTAGCTTGGTGCTTTCCTGGGTAAGGGGGCAGTAGCTTGGTGTTTTCCCGGGTAAGGGGGCAGTAGCTTGGTGCTTTCCTGGGTTAGGGGACAGTAGCTTGGTGCTTTCCTGGGTAAGGGGGCAGTAGCTCTTCGGCTGCATCAGATTCACAGCTGTCAGTGTCCATGCTAGCTGGGCTAACAACAAATGTAGAATTACTGATTCTAGTATTGGAAGTGGAATCAGAACAACTTGTGTCTTTGACAGGTGCAGGTGTAGTACTGCCACGTGTCTATATGGATGAGGGCCTTACTGTTTTTAACCTTTTACCCTTGTTAAGAGAAAAGGGAAAGAGCCGCAGCTACGTTTGGCTACATACGGACCGTTAGTGGAATTCCCACAAGAGAGTAACGGTTAATGTGATTGGATGTTAATTATTTGACTAGGCTTCCAGTATTTGACATTGTGTTGTCATTTTGCTGAACACTGGATGGTTTCATTTTTATTTTTGTCAGTGAAACGAGGTTATTCAGGCGAGAAAAACCCCACACACAAATGTGTATAAAACCCCGTTGGAAAATATAAATAAACTGTTTGGGGAAAAAAATATATATATATATGTAATTTTTAAATATGAATCACATGTTTATTTGTCGTACCCCTAGATGGAATTTGTATTTGTGGTCGACTGGACCTTTTTGGAACACCCATTATTTTTGTCGTACTGAGATTTACTTTCAGGCGTCGGGGCCCAGGTCTGGCAGAATATCTAGACCAAATAAAATACCTAATTGGATGAGTTATTGAAAACAGCGGTAACACTTTGTGGATATGATCTACTACAGTGGTCACCAACCTTTCCTGAGTCGAGATCACTTCCGCAGTCAAAAAGCAAGCTGAGATCTACTGCTCAGATTATTTATTTGTTGTCTAGTTTGAGAAACAGACGCCTCACAAGTCTTCAACTGGCAGCTTCCTTAAATGGTACCTTGCAAAACACCAGTCTCAACGTCAACAGTGAAGAGGAGACTCCGGGATGCTGGCCTTCTAGGCAGAGTTCCTCTGTCCAGTCTCAACGTCAACAGTGAAGAGGTGACTCCGGGATGCTGGCCTTCTAGGCAGAGTTCCTCTGTCCAGTCTCAATGTCAACAGTGAAGAGGTGACTCCGGGATGCTGGCCTTCTCGGCAGAGTTCCTCTGTCCAGTCTCAACGTCAACAGTGAAGAGGTGACTCCGGGATGCTGGCCTTCTAGGCAGAGTTCCTCTGTCCAGTCTCAACGTCAACAGTGAAGAGGAGACTCTGGGATGCTGGCCTTCTAGGCAGAGTTCCTCTGTCCAGTCTCAATGTCAACAGTGAAGAGGTGACTCCGGGATGCTGGCCTTCTAGGCAGAGTTCCTCTGTCCAGTCTCAATGTCAACAGTGAAGAGGTGACTCCGGGATGCTGGCCTTCTAGGCAGAGTTCCTCTGTCCAGTCTCAATGTCAACAGTGAAGAGGTGACTCCGGGATGCTGGCCTTCTAGGCAGAGTTCCTCTGTCCAGTTTCAACGTCAACAGTGAAGAGGAGACTCTGGGATGCTGGCCTTCTAGGCAGAGTTCCTTTGTTTTGCAGGGTACTATTTAGTTTGTTGTTGCCTATTATTTGGGGGCTTTGATGCCTCATGATTGAGTATTGCTCTGTTCAAGTAGAGAGTGATTTTTCTGCGATCTGATAGGAGTGTCAGTGGGCTGACTGTGAACGCTCTGAGAGACTCTGAGTTGAGGTCGGAAGTTTACATACACCTTAGCCAAATACATTTAAACTCAGTTTTTCACAATTCCTGACATTTATTTTTCACAATTCCTGTCTCAGGTCAGTTAAGATAACCACTTCATTTTAAGAATGTGAAATGTCAGAATAATAGTAGAGAGAATGATTTATTTCAGATTTTATTTATTTCATCACAATCCCAGTGGGTCAGAAGTTTACATACACTCAATTAGTATTTGGTAGCATTGCCTTTAAATTGTTTAACTTGGGTCAAACGTTTGGCTCGCCATCCCACAATAAGTTGGGTGAATTTTGGCCCATTCCTCCTGACAGAGCTGGTGTAACTGAGTCAGGTTTGTAGGCCTCTTTGCTCTCACACACTTTTTCAGTTATGCCCCCAAATTTTAAATAGGATTGAGGTCAGGGCTTTGTGATGGCTACTCCAATACCTGGACTTTGTTGTCCTTAAGCCATTTTGCCACAACTTTGGAAGTATGCTTGGGGTCATTGTCCGTTTGGAAGACCCATATGCGACCAAGCTTTAACTTTCTGTCTTGAGATGTTGCTTCAATATATCCACATAATTTTACTTCCTCATGAAGCCATCTATATTGTGAAGTGCACCAGTCCCTCCTGCAGCAAAGCACCCCCACAACATGATGCTGCCACCCCCATGCTGCACGGTTGGGATGGTGTTCTTCGGCTTGCAGGCCTCCCCCTTTTTCCTCCAAACATAACGATGGTCATTATGGCCAAACAGTTCTATTTTTATTTCATCTGACCAGAGGACATTTCTCCAATAGTACGATCTTTGTCCCCATGTGCAGTTGTAAACCGTAGTCTGGCTGTTTTCTTCCTTGCTGAGAGGCCTTTCAGGTTATGTTCATATAGGACTCATTTTACTGTGGATATAGATACTATTGTACCTGTTTCCTCCAGCATCTTCACAAGGTTGTTCTGGTATTGATTTGCACTTTTCACACCAAAGTACGTTCATCTCTAGGAGACAGAACGTGTCTCCTTCCTGAGCGGTATGATGGCTGCGTGGTCCCATGGTGTTTATACTTTCATACTATTGTTTGTACAGATGAATGTGGTACCTTTAGGCGTTTGGAAATTGCTCCCAAGGATTTCTTTTGATTTTCCCATGATGTCAAGCAAAGAGGCACTGAGTTTGAAGGTAGGCCTTGAAATACATCCTCAGGTACACCTCCAATTGACTCAAATGATGTCAATTAGCCTATCAGAAGCTTCTAAAGCCATGACATCATTTCCTGGATTTTTCCAAGCTGTTTAAAGGCACAGTCAACTTAGTGTATGTAAACTTCTGACCCACTGGAATTGTGACAAAGAGAATTATAAGTGAAATAATCTGTCTGTAAACAACTGTTGGAAAAATGACTTGTGTCATGTACAAAGTAGATGTCCTAAACAACTTGCCAAAACTATAGTTTGTTAACAAGACATTTGTGGAGTGGTTGAAAACCGAGTTTTAATGACTCTAACCTCAGTTTATGTTAACTTCCAACTTCAACTGTATGTCGCCACAGACTAGTACATGTCCCTGGGCCTGGAAATGATTGATTCCCCCTCCAGGATGGAGAAGCTGTCTTCATTAAAGTATGGGGATTCTAGTGGGGGGGATGTAGGCAGCACACAGGAGGACATGTTTCTCTGTTGAGGTCATTTCCTTTTGAATTTCTAGCCAAATGTAAAATGTTCCTGTTTTGATTAATTTAATGGAGTGGGTTAGGTCTGCTCTATACCAAATTAGCATACCCCCTGAGTCCCTTCCCTGTTTCACACCTGGTAGTGTGGTGGATGGGACTACCAGCTCTCTGTAACCTAGAGGACAACCAGTGGGTCCATCTCCTCTATACCACCCACCTGGTAGTGTGGTGGATGGGACTACCAGCTCTCTGTAACCTAGAGGGCAACCAGTGGGTCCATCTCCTCTATACCACCCACCTGGTAGTGTGGTGGATGGGACTACCAGCTCTCTGTAACCTAGAGGACAACCAGTGGGTCCATCTCCTCTGTACCACCCACCTGGTAGTGTGGTGGATGGGACTACCAGCTCTCTGTAACCTAGAGGACAACCAGTGGGTCCATCTCCTCTATACCACCCACCTGGTAGTGTGGTGGATGGGACTACCAGCTCTCTGTAACCTAGAGGACAACCAGTGGGTCCATCTCCTCTATACCACCCACCTGGTAGTGTGGTGGATGGGACTACCAGCTCTCTGTAACCTAGAGGACAACCAGTGGGTCCATCTCCTCTATACCACCCATGGTGGATGGGACTACCAGCTCTCTGTAACCTAGAGGACAACCAGTGGGTCCGTCTCCTCTATACCAGGTTTCTTGTAGTATGATAATGTCTGTATTAGCGATTTCTTTGGTGAAGTCCAGGTTCCTGCTCTTTAGGCCAAAGGCAGATGACCTCAGACCTGGGAAATTCCAGGATGAGATAGCGAAGGCTTTGTGTTCCATAAAGTGTCCAATGTTGTTGGTTGTGTGGTTTGGCCTCAGGCCATTGTGTGAGTCAGTGTGAGCAGAGCCTGCAGAGCACCTGGTACATGCCATTGGCTTGGGCGAGTGTTAAGAGTGGGGGTTGGTCCTGTTTGCCTGCTCACTACCTGGGCGTATGTGTGACTTCCATGTTGCGGCCCGCAGGTCTGGGAGAGTGTCTCGCTGGTCTGGGAGAGTGTCTGTCTGGTCTGGGAGAGCGTCTCGCTGGTCTGGGAGAGCGTCTCGCTGGTCTGGGAGAGTGTCTCGCTGGTCTGGGAGAGTGTCTGTCTGGTCTGGGAGAGTGTCTCGCTGGTCTGGGAGAGTGTCTCGCTGGTCTGGGAGAGTGTCTCGCTGGTCTGGGAGAGTGTCTCGCTGGTCTGGGAGAGTGTCTCGCTGGTCTGGGAGAGCGTCTCGCTGGTCTGGGAGAGCGTCTCGCTGGTCTGGGAGAGCGTCTCGCTGGTCTGGGAGAGTGTCTCGCTGGTCTGGGAGAGCGTCTCGCTGGTCTGGGAGAGCGTCTCGCTGGTCTGGGAGAGCGTCTCGCTGGTCTGGGAGAGCGTCTCGCTGGTCTGGGAGAGCGTCTCGCTGGTCTGGGAGAGCGTCTCGCTGGTCTGGGAGAGCGTCTCGCTGGTCTGGGAGAGCGTCTCGCTGGTCTGGGAGAGTGTCTCGCTGGTCTGGGAGAGCGTCTCGCTGGTCTGGGAGAGCGTCTCGCTGGTCTGGGAGAGCGTCTCGCTGGTCTGGGAGAGCGTCTCGCTGGTCTGGGAGAGCGTCTCGCTGGTCTGGGAGACTGGTCTGGGCGGGGTGTCTGTTGCTCCTGTGTGAAGTGCTGCGTTTGAGAGCGATGTCCTTTAGGGTCCGGGCCGAAGGTGGGCACTGCTTCCTTGTAGAGGTGGACCTGGTCATAGAGGCTGTTCTTGTCCAGGGTGGAGTGGTGGGCCAGGAATGAAGACATTTTGTTTTGAGGCACAATCACGGGAAATACTTGCGTTTACCGGCTGTATGGTAGCAGGGGGGAGATAACCACTCAATTCAATTCAAGGGGATTTATTGGCATGGGAAACATGTGTTAACATTGCCAAAGCACTCTCTCCCTCCCTCCCATGCGCTCTCTCTCTACCTCCCACTCTCACTCTGTCTCCCTCCCTCCCACTCTCTCTCCCTCCCACTCTCTCCCTCCCTCCCACTCTCTCTCTCCCACTCTATCCCTCCCACTCTCTCTCCCTCAGTCTCCCTCCCACTCTCTCTCCCTCCGTCTCCCTCCCCCCACTCTCTCTCCCTCAGTCTCCCTCCCACTCTCTCTCCCTCCGTCTCCCTCCCTCCCACTCTCTCTCCCTCCGTCTCCCTCCCACTCTCTCTCCCTCCCTCTCACTCTCTCTCCCTCCGTCTCCCTCCCTCCCACTATCTCTCCCTCCATCTCCCTCCCTCCCCACTCTCTCTCCCTCCGTCTCCCTCCCCCCCACTCTCTCTCCCTCAGTCTCCCTCCCACTCTCTCTCCCTCCGTCTCCCTCCCTCCCTCCCACTCTCTCTCCCTCCCTCCCACTCTCTCTCCCTCCGTCTCCCTCCCTCCCACTCTCTCTCCCCCCGTCTCCCTCCCTCCCACTCTCTCTCCCACCGTCTCCATCCCTCCCACTCTCTCTCCCTCTCTCAGCACCTGTAGAAGCTGTGCAGTGGTGTGTTCCTCCGATCCAGCTGCTCTCCTCTCCTTCCAGCTCCTCAGTCCTCTGCCAAGTCAGGGGCCGTAGGGCTCTGGATAAAATGTGTTCACTGTGTAGAGCATAGGGTACAGTTTGTGATGCAGTCCTCCTGGCCTTGGCCATAGGTTACAGTTTGTGATGCAGTCCTCCTGGCCTTGGCCAGGGGGTACAGTTTGTGATGCAGTCCTCCTGGCCTTGGCCATATGGGGTCAGTTTGTGATGGTCCTCCTGGCCTTGGCCATAAGTTTGTGATGCAGTCCTCCTGGCCTTGGCCATAGGGGGTACAGTTTGTGATGCAGTCCTCCTGGCCTTGGCCATAGGGGGTACAGTTTGTGATGCAGTCCTCCTGGCCTTGGCCATAGGGGGTACAGTTTGTGATGCAGTCCTCCTGGCCTTGGCCATAGGGTACAGTTTGTGATGCAGTCCTCCTGGCCTTGGCCATAGGGTACAGTTTGTGATGCAGTCCTCCTGGCCTTGGCCATAGGGTACAGTTTGTGATGCAGTCCTCCTGGCCTTGGCCATAGGGGGTACAGTTTGTGATGCAGTCCTCCTGGCCTTGGCCATAGGGTACAGTTTGTAATGCAGTCCTCCTGGCCTTAGGGGGTATAGTTTGTGATGCAGTCCTCCTGGCCTTGGCCATAGGGTACAGTTTGTGATGCAGTCCTCCTGGCCTTGGCCCATGTTGCACTTGGCATTTCCTCTGAGGCCCTAGGGCCACGCATGACGTGAGAAGAGGGCCAGGCAAACCCACCCCGCCCTGGGAAAGGCCCCTGTGGACAGGGGATAGAGAGGGAGAGAGAAAGGGTGTGTTTGTGTGATCATAAGAGAGATCAGGGGGGGTTGTGGGGTGTCGGAGAACTCTGGTGAATTTTGGGAGAGAAACACTGACTCATTCCAACAGCCAGCTGGACTTGGAAGGATGAAGGAATGGTGAGGGGGAAGGAATGAGGGAGAAATATGGGAGGCAACAGAGGAGGGGTAGGAGAGAGGGACATGGAGAGGGAGAGAGGAACAGGGAGAGGGAGGGAGGAACAGGGAGAGAGGTACAGGGAGAGGGAGAGAGGAACAGGGAGAGGGAGAGGAACAGGGAGAGGGAGGGAGGAACAGGGAGAGAGGGAGAGAGGAACAGGGAAAGGGAGAGGAACAGGGAGAGGGAGGGAGGGAGAACAGGGAGAGAGGAACAGGGAGAGGGAGGGAGGGACATGGAGAGGGAGGGAGGTACAGGGAGAGGGAGGGAGGGAGGAACAGGGAGAGGGGGGAGGGACATGGAGAGGGAGGGAGGTACAGGGAGAGGGAGAGAGGAACAGGGAGAGGGAGGGAGGGAGGAACAGGGAGAGGGGGAGGGACATGGAGAGGGAGGGAGGTACAGGGAGAGAGGAACAGGGAGAGGGAGGGAGAGGGAAGAGGACAGGGAGAGAGGAATAGGGAGAGGGAGAGAGGAACAGGGAGAGGGAGGGAGGGACAGGGAGAGGGAGAGAGGAACAGGGAGACGGAGAGAGGAACAGGGAGAGGGAGGGAGGGACAGGGAGAGAGGAACAGGGAGAGGGAGAGAGGAACAGGGAGGGGAGAGAGGAACAGGGAGAGGGAGAGAGGAACAGGGAGAGGGAGGGAGGGAGAGGGAGAGAGGAACAGGGAGAGGGAGGGAGGAACAGGGAGAGGGAGGGAGGAACAGGGAGAGGGAGAGAGGAACAGGGAGAGGAAGGGAGGAACAGGGAGAGGGAGGGAGGGACAGGGACAGAGGAACAGGGAGAGAGGTACAGGGAGAGGGAGAGAGGAACAGGGAGAGGAAGGGAGGAACAGGGAGAGGGAGGGAGGGACAGGGACAGAGGAACAGGGAGAGGAGGGAGGGACAGGGAGAGAGGAACAGGGAGAGGGAGGGAGGAACAGGGAGAGGGAGGGAGGAACAGGGAGAGGGAGGGAGGGACAGGGACAGAGGAACAGGGAGAGGGAGGGAGGGACAGGAGAGGGACCAATCCAGGGAGAGGGAGTGGAGGAACAAGGGAGAGAGGAACAGGGGAGGAACCAAGCTGCTGAGGAAGGAGAAGGGATCCTGTCTGTGTCTCAGTGGAGGAAAATGTTGATCTGAGTTGTCAGGAAGCCATTCCTGTCAGGCTGGGATACAAAATTAGATCTGGGTCCGCCTCCCAAATAGCACAGGTCTCTGGTCAGTGGAAAGAAGTGCACTATGATCAGTGGATGGATGCCATTGGTTAGCAGGCTGACTGGGTGGATGTTTCACCATTTGCATTCATAGCAGCTTCCTTTGTCATCAGACACAACGCCTCCCTTTATGTGGCTCTAGTAGAAGATGCATGAGTTCTCTACTTGTACATGAAAGAACCAATTGGTCTGTGTCTCAGTGGAGGAACCAATCCCATCTGTGACTCAGTGCAGGAACCAATCCTGTCTGTGTCTCAGTGCAGGAACCAATCCTGTCTGTGTCTCAGTGGATGGAACCAATCCTGTCTGTGTCTCAGTGGATGAACCAATCCTGTCTGTGTCTCAGTGGAGGAACCAATCCTGTCTGTGTCTGGTGCAGGAACCAATCCTGTCTGTGTCTCAGTGGATGAACCAATCCTGTCTGTGTCTGGAGTGGGAGGACCAATCCTGTCTGTGTGGGTGGGTGCAGGAACCAATCCTGTCTGTGTCTCAGTGGAGGAACCAATCCTGTCTGTGTCTCAGTGGATGGATGGTTGGTTGGTTGGTTACGTGTGTGTGGGTGGATGGGTGGATGGTTGGTTGGGTGGGTGGATGGTTGGTTGGTTGGGTGGGTGGGTGGATGGGTGGGTGGTTGGTTGGGTGGATGGTTGGTTGGTTACGTGTGTGTGGGTGGATGGGTGGATGGTTGGTTGGGTGGGTGGATGGTTGGTTGGTTGGGTGGGTGGGTGGGTGGGTGGATGGTTGGTTGGTTGGGTGGGTGGGTGGTTGGGTGGTTGGTTGGTTGGTTACGTGTGTGTGGGTGGATGGGTGGGTGGATGGTTGGTTGGTTGGGTGGGTGGGTGGTTGGTTGGTTGGTTGGTTGGGTGGGTGGTTGGGTGGGTGGATGGGTGGATGGTTGGTTGGGTGGGTGGTTGGTTGGTTGGGTGGGTGGATGGGTGGATGGTTGGTTGGGTGGGTGGTTGGTTGGGTGGATGGTTGGTTGGTTACGTGTGGGTGGATGGTTGGTTGGTTGGGTGGGTGGGTGGGTGGTTGGTTGGTTGGGTGGGTGGTTGGTTGGTTGGTTGGTTGGTTGGTTGGTTGGGTGGATGGTGTGGGTGGATGGGTGGATGGTTGGTTGGTTGGGTGGGTGGGTGGGTGGGTGGGTGGATGGGTGGATGGTTGGGTGGGTGGTTGGTTGGTTGGGTGGGTGGTTGGTTGGGTGGATGGTTGGTTGGTTGGGTGGATGGGTGGGTGGTTGGTTGGGTGGATGGTGGATGGTTGGTGGTTGGTGGTGTGTGGGTGGATGGGTGGTGGATGGTTGGTGGGTGGGTGGTTGGTGGGTGGATGGTTGGTTGGTTGGGTGGGTGGGTGGGTGGATGGGTGGATGGTTGTTTGGTTGGGTGGATGGTTGGTGGTTGGTTGGGTGGGTGGTTGGGTGGGTGGATGGGTGGATGGTTGGTTGGTTGGGTGGGTGGGTGGGTGGGTGGGTGGTTGGGTGGGTGGGGTGGGTGGATGGGTGGGTGGTTGGTTGGGTGGATGGTTGGTTGGTTACGTGTGTGTGGGTGGATGGGTGGATGGTTGGTTGGGTGGGTGGATGGTTGGTTGGTTGGGTGGGTGGGTGGGTGGGTGGGTGGATGGTTGGTTGGTTGGGTGGGTGGTTGGGTGGGTGGTTGGTTGGTTACGTGTGTGTGGGTGGATGGGTGGGTGGATGGTTGGTTGGTTGGTTGGGTGGGTGGTTGGTTGGTTGGTTGGGTGGGTGGTTGGGTGGGTGGATGGGTGGATGGTTGGTTGGGTGTGTGGTTGGTTGGTTGGGTGGGTGGGTGGATGGGTGGATGGTTGGTTGGGTGGGTGGTTGGTTGGGTGGATGGTTGGTTGGTTACGTGTGGGTGGATGGTTGGTTGGTTGGGTGGGTGGGTTGGTTGGTTGGTTGGTTGGTTGGGTGGGTGGTTGGTTGGGTGGATGGTTGGGTGGGTGGATGGGTGGATGGTTGGTTGGTTGGGTGGGTGGGTGGGTGGTTGGTTGGTTGGGTGGATGGTTGGTTGGGTGGGTGGGTGGGTGGGTGGTTGGGTGGGTGGGTGGGTGGTTGGTTGGGTGGGTGGGTGGGTGGGTGGTTGGGTGGGTGGATGGGTGGATGGTTGGGTGGGTGGTTGGTTGGTTGGGTGGATGGGTGGATGGTTGGTTGGGTGGGTGGGTGGTTGGTTGGTTGGGTGGATGGTTGGTTGGTTGGTTGGGTGGGTGGGTGGGTGGGTGTGGATGGGTGGATGGTTGTTTGGTTGGGTGGATGGTTGGTTGGTTGGATGGGTGGATGGTTGTTTGGTTGGGTGGATGGTTGGTTGGTTGGTTGGTTGGGTGGATGGTTGGTTGGGTGGGTGGGTGGGTGGTTGGTTGGTTGGTTGGTTGGGTGGATGGTTGGTTGGTTGGTTGGGTGGGTGGATGGTTGGTTGGGTGGATGGTTGGTTGGCTACGTGTGTATGGGTAGATGGGTGGATGGGTGGGTGGATGGTTGGTTGGGTGTGTGTGCTTGCTAATGATTTATGTTCTGTTGTCTCCGCCCACATCCTGCTGTGTAAGAATACTATTCGTTATTATTATAATATTATGATTTGATTGGGTAAGAATCATTTTCAAAATTATCGTAATGATTTTATTTGTTAGGAATAATTTAAATTCTTTTTTTATTGGGTAGGAATACTTTCTGCTTTGTATTCCCCATGTATTGCTTTCTGCTCTAGACTTGGCACTCCGGCACCGCTTGCTGTGTGGTAGTAGAGAGAACAGAACATTTTTAGGGCCTTCCTCTGACAAGCATTTCGCTACACTCGCATTAACATCTGCTAACCATGTGTATGTGACAAATACATTTGATTTGATTTGATATGACACCGCCTGGTATAGAGGTCCTGGGTGGTCAGGTAGCTTGGCCCCAGTGATGTACTGGGCTGAACGCACTACCCTCTGTGGTGCCTTGCGGTCAGAGGCCGTGCAATTGCAGTACCAGGCAGTGATGCAACCGGTTAGGATGCTCTCGATGGTGCAGCTGTAGAACCTTTTGAGGATCTCAGGACCCATGCCAAATATTTTTAGTTTCCTGAGGAATAGGCTTTGTCGTCTTGGTGTGTTTGGACCATTCTAGTTTGTTGTTGATGTGGACACCAAGGAACTTGAAGCTCTCAAACTGCTTCACTACAGCCCCATCGATGACAATGGGGGCGTGCTCGGTCCTCCTTTTCCGGTAGTCCACAATCATCTCCTTACTCTTGGTTATGTTGAGGGAGAGGTTGTTATTCTGGCTCCACCCAGCCAGGTCTCTGACCTCCTCCCTATAGGCTGTCTCATCGTTGCCTTTCTGTTCTTGGGGACAGGGACTATGGTGGTCTGCTTGAAACATGTTGGTATTACAGACTCAGACAGGGAGAGGTTGAAAATGTCAGTGAAGACACCTGCCAGTTGGTCAGCACATGCCCGGAGCACATGTCCTGGTAATCCGTCTGCCCCTAGGCCTTGTGTATGTTGACCTGTTTAAAGGTCTTACTCATGTCGGCTACGGAGAGCGTGATCACACAGTAGTCCGGAACAGCTGATGCTCTCATGCATGCCTCAGTGTTGCTTGCCTCGAAGCGAGCATAGAAGTTATTTAGCTCGTCTGGTAGACTCGTGTCACTGGGCAGCTCGCGGCTGTGCAGCGTGTATCCCACTAGCTGAATATCATCATTCAGCCACGATTCCGTGAAGCATAGGATATTACAGTTTTTGATGTTCCGTTGGTAGGATATTCGTGATCGTACCAACGGTCCGACTGCCCGTTGGCGAGTTGTATTAACGATAACGGCAGCTTTCCCAGTCACCTTCTCCGGGTCCTGACCAGGCATCCGGCTCTCTGTCCTCTGTACCTGCGTCGCTTCCTCTTGCAGTTAACGGGGATGTCGGCCCTGTTGGGTGTTTGGAGAAAGTCTTGTGCGTCGTCCTTGTAGAAAAACTCTTTGTCTAATCCGAGGTGAGTCGCTGTCCTGATATCCAGAGGCTCTTTGTTGCCGTAAGATACGTCCCCCCCCCCACACACACACACATAAAAAACACATAACAGCACAATCGGTTGGGCGCCCGTAAAACTGCTGCCATTTCTTCCGCCTCCATTTTGAGAGACCCCAACCCTCCCTCCCTCTCTCTCTCGGGGTCAATTCCATTTAAATTCCTGTCGATTCAGGAACGACATTTCTCTTGGAATTTGGTTTACCTTTGGAATTGAAATGGGTTTGACCCCAACCTCGGGTTCCATACAGATGTGCTTTTCTTTTTCTAGTTTGTCATCTGGTTTTCTCAACCCTTTTTCATTTACCTGAGAGCCACACATTGGGGCGGCAGGGTAGCCTAGTGGTTAGAGCGTTTGACTAGTAACCGAAAGGTTGCAAGTTCGAATCCCCGAGCTGACAAGGTCGTTCTGCCCTTGAACAGGCAGTTAACCCACTGTTCCTAGGCCGTCATTGAAAATAAGAATTTGTTCTTAACTGACTTGCCTAGTAAAATAAAGGTAAAATAAAAAAAATAATGTTAGGACAACAAGGAAGGAGCTTTCTATCATTGATCCAGAGCAACTTACTGAACAGTCAGTGCATTCAATTAAGTTTAGGATAACAAGGACATGTCCCAGTCATTAGGCACACTAGATCATTCTATGAAATGGCTGCTGTCAGCAAAATCACTCTGGTCTCTTCCAGGCTCTACAGACTGACTGCTGTTGTCTACCAGGTTTCACTAAAGACCCAGAACAATCAAAGGCCTTTTTTCTCTCTCTCTCTCTTTCTCTCTACTCCCCACCTCTCTCGGTCTCTCTCTTTCTCTTTCTCTCTCTTTCTCTATCTCTCTCTCTACTCCCCCTCTCTCTCTACTCCCCCTCTCTCTACTCCCCCTCTCTCCCCACCTCTCTCGGTCTCTCTCGGTCTCTGACTTAAATGTAATGTAAATTTCTCTCTCTCTCTTTCTCTTTCCCTCTCTCTCCCCACCTCCCTCGGTCTCTCTCCCTCTCCCTCTCTCTCTCTACCCCTCCACCTCTCTCTACTTCCATCCCAGGTACCACTACCCAGTTCCAAAGATCTTCTATGTCCAGTTGTCTGTGGGCACTAATGAGTTTATTGGAGAGGGCCGGACTCGCCAGGCAGCCCGTCACAACGCCGCCATGAAGGCCCTGCAAGCCCTCCGCAATGAACCCATACCTGAACGACCACCTCAGGTAACTATGGGCACGGACACACACATACACTCACACACACGCGTGGGACACACAACAAATCTAACTGCCCCTATTGTTGTATGTTTACCTCCACCCTCCCCCTTCCCCCTAATCCAGATTGTGTCCTCAGGGCTACCAGAGTAGAGTTGAATCCTGATTGTGTCCTCAGGGCTACCAGGGTAGAGGTCCATTCAGTGTGTCCTCAGGGCTACCAGTGTAGAGGTCCATTCAGTGTGTCCTCAGGGCTACCAGGGTAGAGGTCCATTCAGTGTGTCCTCAGGGCTACCAGAGTAGAGGTCCATTCAGTGTGTCCTCAGGGCTACCAGGGTAGAGGTCCATTCAGTGTGTCCTCAGGGCTACCAGGGTAGAGGTCCATTCAGTGTGTCCTCAGGGCTACCAGGGTAGAGGTCCATTCAGTGTGTCCTCAGGGCTACCAGAGTAGAGGTCCATTCAGTGTGTCAGGGCTACCAGAGTAGAGGTCCATTCAGTGTGTCCTCAGGGCTACCAGAGTAGAGGTCCATTCAGTGTGTCCTCAGGGCTACCAGAGTAGAGGTCCATTCAGTGTGTCCTCAGGGTAGAGGTCCATTCAGTGTGTCCTCAGGGCTACCAGAGTAGAGGTCCATTCAGTGTGTCCTCAGGGCTACCAGGGTAGAGGTCCATTCAGTGTGTCCTCAGGGCTACCAGGGTAGAGGTCCATTCAGTGTGTCCTCAGGGCTACCAGGGTAGAGGTCCATTCAGTGTGTCCTCAGGGATACCAGGGTAGAGGTCCATTCAGTGTGTCCTCAGGGCTACCAGGGTAGAGGTCCATTCAGTGTGTCCTCAGGGCTACCAGGGTAGAGGTCCATTCAGTGTGTCCTCAGGGCTACCAGAGTAGAGGTCCATTCAGTGTGTCCTCAGGGCTACCAGGGTAGAGGTCCATTCAGTGTGTCCTCAGGGCTACCAGGGTAGAGGTCCATTCAGTGTGTCCTCAGGGCTACCAGAGTAGAGGTCCATTCAGTGTGTCCTCAGGGCTACCAGGGTAGAGGTCCATTCAGTGTGTCCTCAGGGCTACCAGGGTAGAGGTCCATTCAGTGTGTCCTCAGGGTAGAGGTCCATTCAGTGTGTCCTCAGGGCTACCAGGGTAGAGGTCCATTCAGTGTGTCCTCAGGGCTACCAGAGTAGAGGTCCATTCAGTGTGTCCTCAGGGCTACCAGAGTAGTGGTCCATTCAGTGTGTCCTCAGGGCTACCAGAATAGAGGTCCATTCAGTGTGTCCTCAGGGTAGAGGTCCATTCAGTGTGTCCTCAGGGCTACCAGAGTAGAGGTCCATTCAGTGTGTCCTCAGGGCTACCAGAATAGAGGTCCATTCAGTGTGTCCTCAGGGTAGAGGTCCATTCAGTGTGTCCTCAGGGCTACCAGGGTAGAGGTCCATTCAGTGTGTCCTCAGGGCTACCAGAGTAGAGGTCCATTCAGTGTGTCCTCAGGGTAGAGGTCCATTCAGTGTGTCCTCAGGGCTACCAGAGTAGAGGTCCATTCAGTGTGTCCTCAGGGCTACCAGAGTAGAGGTCCATTCAGTGTGTCCTCAGGGCTACCAGGGTAGAGGTCCATTCAGTGTGTCCTCAGGGCTACCAGAGTAGAGGTCCATTCAGTGTGTCCTCAGGGCTACCAGGGTAGAGGTCCATTCAGTGTGTCCTCAGGGCTACCAGAGTAGAGGTCCATTCAGTGTGTCCTCAGGGCTACCAGAGTAGAGGTCCATTCAGTGTGTCCTCAGGGCTACCAGGGTAGAGGTCCATTCAGTGTGTCCTCAGGGCTACCAGGGTAGAGGTCCATTCAGTGTGTCCTCAGGGCTACCAGAGTAGAGGTCCATTCAGTGTGTCCTCAGGGCTACCAGAGTAGAGGTCCATTCAGTGTGTCCTCAGGGCTACCAGAGTAGAGGTCCATTCAGTGTGTCCTCAGGGCTACCAGAGTAGAGGTCCATTCAGTGTGTCCTCAGGGCTACCAGAGTAGAGGTCCATTCAGTGTGTCCTCAGGGCTACCAGGGTAGAGGTCCATTCAGTGTGTCCTCAGGGCTACCAGGGTAGAGGTCCATTCAGTATGTCCTCAGGGCTACCAGGGTAGAGGTCCATTCAGTGTGTCCTCAGGGCTACCAGAGTAGAGGTCCATTCAGTGTGTCCTCAGGGCTACCAGAGTAGAGGTCCATTCAGTGTGTCCTCAGGGCTACCA
>NC_088241.1:70104934-70112434 GCF_036934945.1 Oncorhynchus masou masou
AAAGTATCTCTCCCAGTAGTACTGTGGTAAAGTATCTCTCAGTAGTACTGTGGTAAAGTATCTCTCAGTAGTACTGTGGTAATGTCTCTCCCAGTAGTACTGTGGTAAAGTCTCTCTCCCAGTAGTACTGTGGTAAAGTCTCTCTCAGTAGTACTGTGGTAATGTCTCTCCCAGTAGTACTGTGGTAAAGTCTCTCTCCCAGTAGTACTGTGGTAAAGTGTCTCTCAGTAGTACTGTGGTAAAGTATCTCTCAGTAGTACTGTGGTAAAGTCTCTCCCAGTAGTACTGTGGTAAAGTCTCTCTCCCAGTAGTCTCTCCCAGTAGTACTGTGGTAATGTCTCTCCCAGTAGTACTGTGGTAATGTCTCTCCCAGTAGTCTCTCCCAGTAGTACTGTGGTAAAGTATCTCTCAGTAGTACTGTGGTAAAGTCTCTCCCAGTAGTCTCTCCCAGTAGTACTGTGGTAATGTCTCTCCCAGTAGTCTCTCCCAGTAGTCTCTCCCAGTAGTACTGTGGTAAAGTATCTCTCCCAGTAGTACTGTGGTAAAGTCTCTCCCAGTAGTCTCTCCCAGTAGTCTCTCCCAGTAGTACTGTGGTAATGTCTCTCCCAGTAGTCTCTCCCAGTAGTACTGTGGTAATGTCTCTCCCAGTAGTCTCTCCCAGTAGTCTCTCCCAGTAGTACTGTGGTAAAGTCTCTCCCAGTAGTCTCTCCCAGTAGTACTGTGGTAAAGTATCTCCCAGTAGTACTGTGGTAATGTCTCTCCCAGTAGTCTCTCCCAGTAGTACTGTGGTAAAGTCTCTCCCAGTAGTCTCTCCCAGTAGTCTCTCCCAGTAGTACTGTGGTAATGTCTCTCCCAGTAGTCTCTCCCAGTAGTACTGTGGTAAAGTATCTCCCAGTAGTACTGTGGTAATGTCTCTCCCAGTAGTCTCTCCCAGTAGTACTGTGGTAAAGTCTCTCCCAGTAGTCTCTCCCAGTAGTCTCTCCCAGTAGTACTGTGGTAATGTCTCTCCCAGTAGTCTCTCCCAGTAGTACTGTGGTAATGTCTCTCCCAGTAGTCTCTCCCAGTAGTCTCTCCCAGTAGTACTGTGGTAAAGTATCTCCCAGTAGTACTGTGGTAATGTCTCTCCCAGTAGTCTCCCAGTAGTACTGTGGTAAAGTCTCTCCCAGTAGTCTCTCCCAGTAGTCTCTCCCAGTAGTACTGTGGTAATGTCTCTCCCAGTAGTCTCTCCCAGTAGTACTGTGGTAATGTCTCTCCCAGTAGTCTCTCCCAGTAGTCTCTCCCAGTAGTACTGTGGTAAAGTCTCTCCCAGTAGTCTCTCCCAGTAGTACTGTGGTAAAGTATCTCTCCCAGTAGTACTGTGGTAAAGTCTCTCCCAGTAGTCTCTCCCAGTAGTCTCTCCCAGTAGTACTGTGGTAATGTCTCTCCCAGTAGTCTCTCCCAGTAGTACTGTGGTAATGTCTCTCCCAGTAGTCTCTCCCAGTAGTCTCTCCCAGTAGTACTGTGGTAAAGTCTCTCCCAGTAGTCTCTCCCAGTAGTACTGTGGTAAAGTATCTCTCCCAGTAGTACTGTGGTAAAGTCTCTCCCAGTAGTACTGTGGTAAAGTCTCTCTCAGTAGTACTGTGGTAAAGTATCTCTCAGTAGTACTGTGGTAAAGTATCTCTCCCAGTAGTACTGTGGTAAAGTCTCTCTCCCAGTAGTACTGTGGTAAAGTCTCTCTCAGTAGTACTGTGGTAAAGTCTCTCTCTCAGTAGTACTGTGGTAAAGTATCTCTCCCAGTAGTACTGTGGTAAAGTCTCTCTCCCAGTAGTACTGTGGTAAAGTCTCTCTCAGTAGTACTGTGGTAAAGTCTCTCTCTCAGTAGTACTGTGGTAAAGTATCTCTCCCAGTAGTACTGTGGTAAAGTCTCTCTCCCAGTAGTACTGTGGTAAAGTCTCTCCCAGTAGTACTGTGGTAAAGTCTCTCTCAGTAGTACTGTGGTAAAGTCTCTCTCCCAGTAGTACTGTGGTAAAGTATCTCTCCCAGTAGTACTGTGGTAAAGTCTCTCTCCCAGTAGTACTGTGGTAAAGTCTCTCTCAGTAGTACTGTGGTAAAGTCTATCTCAGTAGTACTGTGGTAAAGTCCCTCTCAGTAGTACTGTGGTAAAGTCTCTCTCCCAGTAGTACTGTGGTAAAGTCTCTCTCAGTAGTACTGTGGTAAAGTCTCTCTCCCAGTAGTACTGTGGTAAAGTATCTCTCCCAGTAGTACTGTGGTAAAGTCTCTCTCCCAGTAGTACTGTGGTAAAGTCTCTCTCAGTAGTACTGTGGTAAAGTCTATCTCAGTAGTACTGTGGTAAAGTCCCTCTCAGTAGTACTGTGGTAAAGTCTCTCCCAGTAGTCTCTCCCAGTAGTACTGTGGTAAAGTATCTCTCAGTAGTACTGTGGTAAAGTATCTCCCAGTAGTACTGTGGTAAAGTCTCTCCCAGTAGTACTGTGGTAAAGTCTCTCCCAGTAGTCTCTCCCAGTAGTACTGTGGTAAAGTCTCTCTCAGTAGTACTGTGGTAAAGTCTCTCCCAGTAGTACTGTGGTAAAGTCCCTCTCAGTAGTACTGTGGTAAAGTCCCTCTCAGTAGTACTGTGGTAAAGTCTCTCTCAGTAGTACTGTGGTAAAGTCTCTCCCAGTAGTACTGTGGTAAAGTCCCTCTCAGTAGTACTGTGGTAAAGTCTCTCTCAGTAGTACTGTGGTAAAGTCTCTCTCAGTAGTACTGTGGTAAAGTATCCCTCATGTGGCTCTACTGGCATTACATTTTACAGGCTGAATGAAGGGCTGGCTGAATGAAGGGCTGGCTGAATGAAGGGCTGGCTGAATGAAGGGCTGGCTGAATGAAGGTAGGGAGACAGACAGACAGACAGACAGACAGACAGACAGACAGACAGACAGACAGACAGACAGACAGACAGACAGACAGACAGACAGACAGACAGACAGAGAGGGAGGGATGGAGAGAGGTAGGGAGGGAGGGAAGTGTATTGGTTTTCCCAGCAGCATTGAGGAGTAAGATACTGAGCTCTCCCTCCCTCCCTCCCTCCCTCCCTCCCTCCCTCCCTCCCTCCCTCCCTCCCTCCCTCCCTCCCTCCCTCCCTCCCCCTCCCTCCCTCCCTACCCCTCCCTCCCTCCCTCCCTCCCTCCCTCCATCCCTCCCTCTCTGTCTCCCTCCCTCCCTCCCTCCATCCCTCCCTCTCTGTCTCCCTCCCTCCCTCCCTCCCTCCCTCCCTCCCTCCCTCCCTCCCTCCCTCCCTCCCTCCCTCTCCCTCCCTACCTCCCTCCCTACCTCCTCCCTCCCTCCCTCCCTCCCTCCCTCCCTCCCTCCCATCCCTCCCTCCCTCCCTCCCTCCCTCCCTCCCTCTCTGTCTCCCTCCCTCCCTCTCTCTCTCTCCCTCCCTCCCTCCCTCCCTCCCTCCCTCCCTCCCTCCCTCCCTCCCTCCCTCCCTCCCTCCCTCCCTCCCTCCCTCCCTCCCTCACACATATCATGTTATGCCTGGAGCAGTCAGGACACTGTTTGGCCGACACCCACCCTGTATGTTTATGAGAGAAAGAAGAAAATCATTGTTTTTGGAGGGAAAGTGTTGCCATGAGAAATGCCAGTTGGATGTTGTACAGTTAGAGTAGAGGACTGGACTATTTCCTGTTACAGGTCTTCAACGCTCCAGAGTTTCCTGATGACAACAGGCTAAACCACGAGAACACTCTGCTCTGCTCTCTGAGAACATATTCTGTTTGTTGTGTTCCCGAAACCTTTACAAAAAAACATTTTTTTTATTGATACCAATCATGGGAAACAAGAGCAGTAGACATTATTGGCACGGTTTGTTTGGTACATTTTAGATACAGTTACAAATGATGCAACCCTCCCCTCCCCAAATGGTGTTCTAATGTTCTGTTCTGTTGTTCTGTGATGTTCTAGAGCCCAAAGGCATCATTTATAACCTTTGTGTACATTTCACACTACATTTATGCTTGCGCCATTTCTGAACAGTCTCCGCACGTACAAATATATTGATGTTTATTAACTTAGCATACGCCATACCTACGCATGTTTTCCATTATAAATCAGACCTGTCCTAAAACTGTGTGTGAACAGAATTAAAACTCCTGGAGAACTCCTCCATCCACCCTTTATGGTGACAGTAACGCCCTTATTGTTATAATTTGGAACTATTGGCATTTGGACATGGCCTGCAAAAGACTGTTTTTAATATTTAGTTTATCAATAGATTATTGGGTTTCTATGTCCTGTCTTGGTATAGGCTCTGAGATTAACTATACTATGATGTCATGCTCCTATCCTGCCTTAGTATTGGCTCTGAGATTAAATGGGCTATGATGTCACGCTCCTATCGCCTTGGTATTGGCTCAGGAATACGGTAGCCTACCCTCAAATATTTACATCCGGTCAATTTACTTGATTTTTATTTGTTTCGCCACTGATATTCATTACTGCATTGTTGGGAGATTAAAGGCATTTCACTGTACTTGTGCACATGACAATAAAACGACTTCAAACTTGAAAACAACTTCAAACTTGATACATACAGTGAACCTTTCTGTGATTATAACCACCAGTACATACAGGGCCTTCGGAAAGTATTCAGACCCCTTGACTTTTTACACCTCTCGTTACGTTACGGCCTTGTTCTAAAATATATTTTTTATTTTTTATTAACCACATCAATCTACACACAATACCTCAAAATAACAAAGCGAATACAGGTTTAAATATTTTTCCGCAAATGTATTTAGGTAAAAAAACAACAACAGATACCTTATTTACTTAAGTATTCAGACCCTTTGCTATGAAACTCGAAATTGAGCTCAGGTGCATCCTGTTTCCATTGATCATCCTTGAGATGTTTCTACAACTTGATTGGAGTCCACCTGAGATAAATTCAATTGATTGGACATGATCTGGAAAGGTACATACCTGTCTATATAAGGTCACACGGTTGACAGTTCATGTCAGAGCAAAAACCAAGCCATGAGGTCGAAGGAATTGTCTGTAGAGCTCCGAGACAGGATTGTGTCGAGGCACAGATCTGGGGAAGGGTACCAAAACATTTCTGGCCCTCCATCATTCTTCAATGGAAGAAGTTTGGAACCACCAAGACTCTACCTAGAGCTGGCCGCCCGGCCAAACTGAGCAATCGGGGGAGAAGGGCCTTGGTCAGGGAGATGACTGTGGTGGGCCGGGCGCAATGCCCGCCGACACGGTCGCCAGGTGTTTCCTCCAACATGGTGGGGCACGCACATGTTGGGATGTATTTTGTACGTTATATATGAGGCCCCCGAGGAGCAGAAGGAGGTAATGCTAACTTTAGCTATTAGCCGTGTTCAAGGCCAAGGGATTGTAGCATTCGGTCTGAAAGAACTCTCTGTGAATATCGTCGTACTGTGGATGTTCGGTCAGAATGTGTTATTTGAACTTGTTTGTTATTGAGAGATCCATTGCTAAGCACTTCCCCGCGACACAAAACACTTTGAGGGAGCTCCTCGTTAATTCTCAACGTTTGTTTGAAAGAGAGAGAATCTCATCGGTATATTGGCTTTTCGTGACGAACCTTTATTTAACTTGGCAAGTCGGCCTAGGAACAGTGGGTTAACTGCCTGTTCAGGGGCAGAACGACAGATTTGTAACTTGTCAGCTCGGGGGTTTGAACTTGCAACCTTTCGGTTACTAGTCCAACGCTCTAACCACTAGGCTACCCTGCCACCTCTACACTCTAACCACTAGGCTACCTACCACCTCTACACTCTAACCACAAGGCTACCTGCCACCTCTACACTCTAACCACTAGGCTACCTGCCACCTCTACACTCTAACCACTAGGCTACCTGCCACCTCTACACTCTAACCACTAGTCTACCTGCCACCTCTACACTCTAACCACTAGGCTACCTGCCTCCTCTACAATCTAACCACTAGGCTACCCTGCCACCCCTACACTCTAACCACTAGGCTACCCTGCCACCTCTACACTCTAACCACTAGGATACCCTGCCACCTCTACTCTCTAACCACTAGGCAACCTGCCACCTCTACACTCTAACCACTAGGCTACCTGCCTCCTCTACACTCTAACCACTAGGCTACCTACCACCTCTACACTCTAACCACTAGACTACCTGCCACCTCTACACTCTAACCACTAGGCTACCCTGCCACCTCTACACTCTAACCACTAGGCTACCTGCCACCTCTACACTCTAACCACTAGGCTACCTACCACCTCTACACTCTAACCACTAGGCTACCTGCCACCTCTACACTCTAACCACTAGGCTACCTGCCACCTCTACACTCTAACCACTAGGCTACCTACCACCTCTACACTCTAACCACTAGGCTACCTGCCGCCCCGGGTCAGTCGCTGACAGCGCATCATCTGATGGATGAGGGGAGTTCTCATGTTCTGTTGTTCTAGAGCCCTGAGGAGCAGGAGGAGGTAGATGAGGGGAGTTCTCATGTTCTGTTGTTCTAGAGCCCTGAGGAGCAGGAGGAGCTGGATGAGGGGAGTTCTCATGTTCTGTTGTTCTAGAGCCCTGAGGAGCAGGAGGAGCTGGATGAGGGGAGTTCTCATGTTCTGTTGTTCTAGAGCCCTGAGGAGCAGGAGGAGGTAGATGAGGGGAGTTCTCATGTTCTGTTGTTCTAGAGCCCTGAGGAGCAGGAGGAGATAGATGAGGGGAGTTCTCATGTTCTGTTGTTCTAGAGCCCTGAGGAGCAGGAGGAGCTGGATGAGGGGAGTTCTCATGTTCTGCTGTTCTAGAGCCCTGAGGAGCAGGAGGAGGTAGATGAGGGGAGTTCTCATGTTCTGCTGTTCTAGAGCCCTGAGGAGCAGGAGGAGATGGATGAGGGGAGTTCTCATGTTCTGTTGTTCTAGAGCCCTGAGGAGCAGGAGGAGCTGGATGAGGGGAGTTCTCATGTTCTGCTGTTCTAGAGCCCTGAGGAGCAGGAGGAGGTAGATGAGGGGAGTTCTCATGTTCTGCTGTTCTAGAGCCCTGAGGAGCAGGAGGAGATGGATGAGGGGAGTTCTCATGTTCTGTTGTTCTAGAGCCCTGAGGAGCAGGAGGAGCTGGATGAGGGGAGTTCTCATGTTCTGCTGTTCTAGAGCCCTGAGGAGCAGGAGGAGGTAGATGAGGGGAGTTCTCATGTTCTGCTGTTCTAGAGCCCTGAGGAGCAGGAGGAGATGGATGAGGGGAGTTCTCATGTTCTGTTGTTCTAGAGCCCTGAGGAGCAGGAGGAGGTAGATGAGGGGAGTTCTCATGTTCTGTTGTTCTAGAGCCCTGAGGAGCAGGAGGAGGTAGATGAGGGGAGTTCTCATGTTCTGTTGTTCTAGAGCCCTGAGGAGCAGGAGGAGGTAGATGAGGGGAGTTCTCATGTTCTGTTGTTCTAGAGCCCTGAGGAGCAGGAAGAGGTAGATGAGGGGAGTTCTCATGTTCTGTTGTTCTAGAGCCCTGAGGAGCAGGAGGA
>NC_088241.1:70117434-70129934 GCF_036934945.1 Oncorhynchus masou masou
CCAACCTGGCTGCCCAGAGAGGACAGTCTGGCTATAGAGACCGGTCGTCACAGACAAACCTGGCTGCCCAGGGAGGACAGTCTGGCTATAGAGACCGGTCGTCACAGACAAACCTGGCTGCCCAGAGAGGACAGTCTGGCTACAGAGACCTGTCGTCACAGACCAACCTGGCTGCCCAGAGAGGACAGTCTGGCTATAGAGACCGGTCGTCACAGACAAACAGACAAACCTGACAAATCAAAAATGTACTGGGTGAAAAGCCAAAATGTGCAGTTTTGGCAGCCAAATATGTGTCCTCCTGCCACAACCTGAGGGACAGCCAGTGAAAAGTGCAAAGTAATGTCGATAATATTTCCCATCTTGTTTTGTTTTGTCTTTCATACCAGGTCATGTGTCTTCTCAGTCATGTTGACACTGGTCTACTACCAGGTCATGTGTCTTCTCAGTCATGTTGACACTGGTCTACTAGCAGGTCATGTGTCTTCTCAGTCAGGTTGAGACTGGTCTACTACCAGGTCATGTGTCTTCTCAGTCATGTTGACACTGGTCTACTACCAGGTCAAGTGTCTTCTCAGTCATGTTGACACTGGTCTACTACCAGGTCATGTGTCTTCTCAGTCATGTTGACACTGGTCTACTACCAGGTCATGTGTCTTCTCAGTCATGTTGACACTGGTCTACTACCAGGTCATGTGTCTTCTCAGTCATGTTGACACTGGTCTACTACCAGGTCATGTGTCTTCTCAGTCATGTTGACACTGGTCTACTACCAGGTCATGTGTCTTCTCAGTCAGGTTGACACTGGTCTACTACCAGGTCATGTGTCTTCTCAGTCATGTTGACACTGGTCTACTACCAGGTCATGTGTCTTCTCAGTCATGTTGACACTGGTCTACTACCAGGTCATGTGTCTTCTCAATCATGTGGACACTGGTCTACTACCAGGTCATGTGTCTTCTCAATCATGTGGACACTGGTCTACTACCAGGTCATGTGTCTTCTCAGTCATGTTGACACTGGTCTACTACCAGGTCATGTGTCTTCTCAATCATGTGGACACTGGTCTACTACCAGGTCATGTGTCTTCTCAGTCACGTTGACACTGGTCTACTACCACTGCTTTAATGTATTGTTGTTCTCATTAATATTATTGTTGTAGTTGTTGTTAATGGTAATGTCCACTACTACTATTATTATTGCTGTTGGTCCCACCATTCATTTATATATAAATATATATATTATATATTGTCACGAACCGGCTCAAAGCCCGTAACAAAGGGAGACAACGTGGAGATAAGGAGTAACAAAACATATATTTATTAACCAAAGCAACTAAGGAAAATATACAATGGTGTGTGTAATCAGTAATCAGTAGTGTAAGTGAGTGTTTTGCATGAATGTGATAATGCAGGGTGTTGAAAGGTGCCAATGTAGACAAACAAAAGGGCACCAAGAACCACAACACAATCTACAAAGGTGTCTGCATGGAGAGAGTCTCCTCCATGAATGTGGAAGAGGTCTATTTATCCTGGGACACACCTGGCCCAGGTGTTTCCCATGTAGCTGACGACCCTCCCCAACTCCGCCCACCGGCATCCTAATAAGGAAACAAGAACAAAGACAATATACGGCAGACAGAGTGGGAGGGTCGTCACAATATAAATATATATTTTTATTTTATTTTTCTTTTTCTATATGTATACTTTGACAATGTAAGTAATAATGAGCTTGCCATGTCAATAAAGTCAATTGAATTGAATTGAGAGAGAGAGAGGTGGAGAGAGCGGGAGAGGGGCGGAAGGAGAGCGAGCGGGAGAGGGGGGGTTGGAAGGGGAGAGAGAGAGGGAGAGGGGGGGTGGAAGGAGAGAGAGAGGGGGGGGGTAGGGGAGAGAGGGGGGTGGAAGGGGAGAGGGAGAGGGGGGTGGTAGGGGGAGAGAGAGAGAGGGGGGTAGGGGGAGAGGGGTGGAAGGGGGAGAGAGAGGGGGGGTAGGGGAGAGAGGGGGTGGTAGGGGAGAGAGGGGGTGGAAGGGAAGAGAGAGAGAGAGGGGGGGTAGGGGAGAGAGGGAGGGTGGAAGGGGAGAGAGAGAGAGGGGGTAGGGGAGGAGAGGGAGAGGTGGGATGGAAGGAGAGAGAGAGAGGGGTGGAGGAGAGAGAGTGGGGTGGAAGGGAGAGAGAACGGGGTAGAAGGAGAGAGAGAGAGGGGTGGAAGAGAGAGAGAGTGGGGTGGAAGGGAAGAGAGAGGGGGGTGGTAGGGGAGAGAGAGAGGGGTGGAAGGGGGAGAGAGAGAGAGAGAGAGGGGGTGGTTGGGGAGAGAGAGAGGGGAGGAAGGAGAGAGAGAGAGAGTGGAGAGAGAGAGGGGGGTAGGGGGAGAGAGGGGGGTGGAAGGGGAGAGAGAGAGAGAGGGGGGTAGGGGGAGAGAGGGGGTGGAAGGGGAGAGAGAGAGGGAGAGAGAGGGGGGTAGGGGAGAGAGGGGGTGGAAGGGGAGAGAGAGAGGGAGAGGGGGTGGTAGGGGGGAGAGAGAGGGGGTGGAAGGAAGAGAGAGAGAGAGGGGGTAGGGGAGAGAGTGGGGTGGAAGGGGGGAGAGAGAGAGGGGGGTAGGGGAGAGAGGGGGTGGAAGGGGGAGAGAGGGGGAGAGAGAGGGAGAGGTGGGATGGAAGGAGAGAGAGAGAGAGAGGGGTGGAAGGGAGAGAGGGGGGGGTGGAAGGGAGAGAGAGAGAGAGAGGGGGTGGAAGGAGAGAGAGAGGGGTGGAAGGGAGAGAGTGGGGTGGAAGGGAGAGAGAGAGGGGGGTGGTAGGGGGGAGAGAGAGAGGGGCGGAAGGAGAGAGAGAGAGAGAGAGAGAGAGAGAGGGGGTAGGGGGGAGAGGGGGTGGAAGGGGGAGAGAGAGGGAGAGAGAGAGGGGGGGGTAGGGGAGAGGGGGGGGTGGTAGGGTAGAGAGAGGGGTGGAAGGGAAGAGAGAGAGAGAGGGGGGTAGGGGGAGAGAGGGGGGTGGAAGGGGAGAGAGGGGGAGAGAGAGAGAGGGAGAGGTGGGATGGAAGGAGAGAGAGAGAGAGAGAGGGGTGGAAGGAGAGAGAGGGGGTGGAAGGAGAGAGAGAGAGGTGGAAGGAGAGAGAGTGACAGAGGGGTGGAAGGAGAGAGAGGGGGTGGAAGGAGAGAGAGAGAGAGGGGTGGAAGGAGAGAGGGAGGGGTGGAAGGAGAGAGAGGGGGGTGGAAGGAGAGAGAGTGACAGAGGGGTGGAAGGAGAGAGAGAGAGGGGGTGGAAGGAGAGAGAGGGGGTGGAAGGAGAGAGAGAGGGGTGGATATAGAGAGGGGGTGGAAGGAGAGAGAGAGAGGGGGGGTGGAAGCAGAGAGAGAGAGAGAGGGGGGGTGGAAGGGAGAGAGAGGGGGTGGAAGGAGAGAGAGAGGGGTGGATATAGAGAGGGGGGTGGAAAGGAGAGAGGGGGTGGAAGGAGAGAGAGAGAGGGGTGGATATAGAGAGAGGGGGTGGAAGAGAGAGAGAGAGAGAGAGGGGGGTGGAAGGAGAGAGAGAGAGAGAGAGGGGGGGGGTGGAAGGAGAGAGAGAGAGAGAGAGAGGGGTGTGGAAGGAGAGGGGGGGGTGGAAGGAGAGAGAGAGAGAGAGAGAGAGAGAGAGAGAGAGAGAGAGAGAGGGGGGTGTGGAAGGAGAAATAGGAGTGTGTTTTAATATGTGAAACACCTCCCTCCTCCCTGTTGGCCTTTTTTATTGTTGTTAATCAGAGCATGATATTGGTTTCTACTCTTCCATGAACTTCAATATGAATCACTTCATCAATAAAACACATGTATCAGGTTTGCAATGATTCGATCAATGTTGATTAGGCGTTGCCATGGCGCCCACTGGGCAGTCTTGCAGGCCTGTTAACTCCAGCAAATTTGTTGTTCATGTTGTTTTTATTTGCAATTATTTTCCTGCAAGCTATTGGGTTTTTGGAAGATAGATAGAGATGATCTGGGATCTGTTATTTTCAATAGCAGCAGTAAAATGATTTGTTACAGATCTGCTGGCCAGCCCGCTAACTTTCTGCCAGCTGCAAGCTTTGTCGATGCTGTTCTGATTGGAACGGGCCTTCCCTGTGGACCTCATGATTTCCTCTGAGGTCTCGGATTGGCTCGGACGAACTTGACTGACAAATGACTACCCATAATCTCTCAATTACCTCAACTAACCTGTACCCCCGCACATTGACTCTGTACCGTAACACCCTGTATATAGCCTCCACATTGAGTCTGTACCGTAATACCCTGTATATAGCCTCCACATTGACTCTGTACCGTAATACCCTGTATATAGCCTCCACATTGACTCTGTACCGGTACCCCCTGTATATAGCCTCCACATTGACTCTGTACCGTAACACCCTGTATATAGCCTCCACATTGACTCTGTACCGTAATACCCTGTATATAGCCTCCACATTGACTCTGTACCGTAATACCCTGTATATAGCCTTCACATTGACTCTGTACTGGTACCCCCTGTATATAGCCTCCACATCGACTCTGTACCGTAACACCCTGTATATAGCCTCCACATTGACTCTGTACTGTAACACCCTATATATAGCCTCCACATTGACTCTGTACCGGTATCCCCTGTATATAACCTCCACATTGACTCTGTACCGTAATACCCTGTATATAGCCTCCACATTGACTCTGTACCGTAATACCCTGTATATAGCCTCCGCATTGACTCTGTACCGTAATACCCTGTATATAGCCTCCACATTGACTCTGTACCGTAATACCCTGTACATAGCCTCCACATTGACTCTGTACCGTAATACCCTGTATATAGCCTCCGCATTGACTCTGTACCGTAATACCCTGTATATAGCCTCCACATTGACTCTGTACCGTAACCCCCTGTATATAGCCTCCACATTGACTCTTTACCATAACACCCTGTATATAGCCTCCACATTGACTCTGTACCGGTATCCCCTGTATATAGCCTCCACATTGACTCTGTACCGTAACACCCTGTATATAGCCTCCACATTGACTCTGTACCGTAACACCCTGTATATAGCCTCCACATTGACTCTGTACTGGTACCACCTGTATATAGCCTCCACATTGACTCTGTACCGGTACCCCCTGTATATAGCCTCCACATTGACTCTGTACCGGTACCCCCTGTATATAGCCTCCACATTGACTCTGTACTGGTACCCCCTGTATATAGCCTCCACATTGACTCTGTACCGTAACACCCTGTACATAGCCTCCACATTGACTCTGTACCGTAATACCCTGTATATAGCCTCCACATTGACTCTGTACCATAATACCCTGTATATAGCCTCCACATTGACTCTGTACTGGTACCCCCTGTATATAGCCTCCACATTGACTCTGTGCCGTAACACCCTGTATATAGCCTCCACATTGACTCTGTACCGTAATACCCTGTATATAGCCTCCACATTGACTCTGTGCCGTAACACCCTGTATATAGCCTCCACATTGACTCTGTACCGTAATACCCTGTATATAGCCTCCACATGGACTCTGTACCGTAACACCCTGTATATAGCCTCCACATTGACTCTGTACCGTAACACCCTGTATATAGCCTCCACATGGACATTACATAACATGACTGTGGAAGAGGATGTTTCTGTATCATCTCAACCTCTACCGTCTGGGCATGCTAGATTAACTGCATCCCCAATTGGCACCCTATTCCATAGGGCTCTGGTCAACAGTAGTGCGCTATGTAGGGAATAGGGTGCCATTTTGGGATGCTGGCGTTGTGTCACAGCGATGAGGAGGGTCGTGACTTATCCCTAAACCCTGACTTAATCCTGAGTCAGCTGGATCAAAGAGAGGGAATGGATAGATAGATAAATCACTGTCTGTGTTCACCGTCTGGGTGTCTCCTTACTGAAGGACGTAGGAGACCAGATGAGGTGTCCCTAAATGGCACCCTATTCCCTGTATAGTGCCGTCCTGTGAGCCCTGTTCAAAAGTAGTGCGCTATACAGGGAACAGTGTGCCATTTGCGATGCGGCCTAGAAGGGAAGAGCCGGCCTAAATGGGCCAAGAACCACCCATCATGCACAGCAGTACTAGCTGCTTTCCCCTATGTCCTCAGGGCTTTAGTCCTTCCTTGTTACTGATACCACAGATCCTTTATCTTTAGTCTGCCAGCCTCTGCTATTGTTTCACCCTGTTGGCACACACACACACACACACACACACACACACACACACACACACACACCTGGTGGTATAGAAGGTCTCGTATGTACGGATCCAGACCCACCACTGGTGTTAATGTCTCATTGAGAAAAAGCAGGGAGAGAGAGAGAGAGAGAGAGAGAGAGAGAGAGAGAGGGACTAGGAGAGAGAGAGAGAGGGAGAGGGGGAGAGAGAGAGAGAGAGGGACTAGGAGAAAGAGAGAGAGAGGGGGGAGAGAGAGAGAGAGGGACTAGGAGAGAGACTAGGAGAGAGAGGGAGAGGGGGTGAGAGAGAGAGAAAGAGAGGGACTAGGAGAGAGGGAGAGGGGGAGAGAGAGAGAGAGAGGGACTAGGAGAGAGAGAGAGGGAGGGGGGGAGAGAGAGAGAGAGAGGGACTAGGAGGGAGAGGGGGAAGAGAGAGGGACTAGGAGAGAGAGAGGGAGAAGGGGGAGAGAGAGGGACTAGGAAGAGAGAGGGAGAGGGGGAGAGAGAGAGAGAAAGAGAGGGACTAGGAGAGAGGGAGAGGGGGGAGAGAGAGAGGGACTAGGAGGGAGGGGGGGAGAGAGAGGGACTAGAGAGAGAGGGAGAGGGGGAGAGAGAGGGGGACTAGGAGAGAGAGAGAGAGAGAGAGAGGGGGAGAGAGAGAGAAAGAGGAGAGAGGGGGGGAGAGAGAGGGAGAGGGGGAGAGAGAGAGGGACTAGGAGAGAGGGACTAGGGAGAGAGAGAGAGAGAGAGAGAGGGACTAGGAGAGAGAGGGAGAGGGGGAGAGAGAGAGGGGCTAGGAAAGAGAGAGAGGGAGAGGGGGGAGAGGGAGAGAAAGAGAGAGAGAGGGGGAGAGAGAGAGAGAGGGACTAGGAGAGAGAGAGAGAGAGAGAGGGACTAGGAGAGAGAGAGAGAGGGACTAGGAGAGAGAGGGACTAGGAGAGAGAGAGGGAGGGAGAGGGGGGAGAGAGAGAGAGAGAGAGAGAGGGGGGGGAGAGAGAGAGAGAGAGAGAGAGAGAGAGACTTGGAGAGAGAGAGAGAGAGGGACTAGGAGAGAGAGGGACTAGGAGAGAGAGAGAGTGACTAGAGAGAGAGAGAGAGAGAGAGAGGGACTAGGAAAGAGAGAGGGACTCAGAGAGAGAGAGAGGGACTAGGAGAGAGAGAGAGAGGGACTAGGAGAGAGAGAGAGAGAGGGACTAAGAGAGAGAGAGAGAGAGGGACTAGGAGAGAGAGAGAGAGAGAGAGGGACTAGGGAGAGAGAGAGGGACTAGGAGAGAGAGAGAGAGAGGGACTAGGAGAGAGAGAGAAAGAGAGAGAGGGACTAGGAGAGAGAGAGGGACTAGGAGGGAGAGAGAGAGGCAGAGGGACTAGGAGAGAAAGGAGAGAGGGACTAGAGAGAGAGAGAGAGAGAGAGAGAGAGAGGGACTAGGAGAGAGAGAGAGGGACTAGGAGAGAGAGAGAGAGAGGGACTAGGAGAGAGAGAGGGACTAGGATAGAGAGAGGGACTAGGAGGGAGAGAGAGAGGCAGAGGGACTAGGAGAGAAAGAGAGAGAGGGACTAGGAGAGAGAGAGAGAGGCAGAGTGACTAGGAGAGAAAGAGAGAGAAGGACTAGGAGAGAAAGAGAGAGAGGGACTAGGAGAGAGAGAGAGAGGGAGACTAGGAGAGAGAGAGAGAGAGAGAGAGAGAGAGGGACTAGGAGGGAGAGAGAGAGGCAGAGGGACTAGGAGAGAAAGAGAGAGAGGGACTAGGAGAGAGAGAGAGAGGAAGACTAGGAGAGAGAGAGAGGCAGAGGGACTAGGAGAGAAAGAGAGAGAGGGACTAGGAGAGAAAGAGAGAGAGGGACTAGGAGAGAAAGAGAGAGAGGGACTAGGAGAGAGAGAGAGAGGGAGACTAGGAGAGAGAGAGAGAGAGAGGGACTAGGAGGGAGAGAGAGAGGCAGAGGGACTAGGAGAGAAAGAGAGAGAGGGACTAGGAGAGAGAGAGAGAGGCAGAGGGACTAGGAGAGAAAGAGAGAGAGGGACTAGGAGAGAAAAAGAGAGAGGGACTAGGAGAGAGAGAGAGGGCAACCAGTGAAGAACACGCTCCATTGTAAATACAACCCATATCTATGCTTATTTATTTTATCTTGTGTCCTTTACCATTTGTACATTGTAAAAACACTGTATATATATGTAATATGACATTTGTAATGTCTTTATTGTTTTTAAACTTCTGTATGTGTGATGTCTACTGTTCATTTTTATTGTTTATTTCACTTTATATATTATCTACCTTACTTGCTTTGGCAATGTTAACACATGTTACCCATGCCAATAAAGCCCCTTGAATTGAATTGAATTGAGAGAGAGAAGTACTAGGAGAGAGAGAGGGAGAGAGAGAGAGGTACTAGGAGAGAGAGAGAGAGAGAGAGACTAGAGAGAGAGAGAGAGAGAGAGAGAGAGGGACTAGGAGAGAGAGAGAGAGGGACTAGGAGAGAGAGAGAGGGACTAGAGAGAGAGAGAGAGGGAGACTAGAGAGAGAGAGAGAGAGAGAGGGACTAGGAGAGAGAGAGAGAGGGACTAGGGAGAGAGAGAGAGGTACTAGGAGAGAGAGAGAGAGGGAATAGGAGAGAGAGAGAGAGAGAGAGAGAGGGACTAGGAGAGAGAGAGGGACTAGGAGAGAGAGTGGGACTAGGAGAGAGAGAGGGGGTATGGGAGGGAGAGAGAGGGACTAGGAGAGAGAGGGGGTGGACTAGCCGAGAGAAAGAGAGGGACTCGGGAGAGTGAGAGCGAGAGAGAGTGGGACTCGGAGAGAGATGACGAGGAGAGAGAGAAAGAGAGAGGGACTAGGAGAGAGAGAGAGAGAGAGAGACTAGGAGAGAGGGAGAGAGAGAGGGGGGACTAGGAGAGAGAGAGGGGGACTAGGAGAGAGAGAGAGAGGGACTAGGAGAGAGAGAGAGGGGGACTAGAGGGACTAGGAGAGAGAGGGGGGCTTGGAGAGAGAGAGGGGGACTAGGAGAGAGATAGGGGGACTAGGAGAGAGAGAGAGGGGGATTAGGAGAGAGAGAGAGAGAGAGAGAGAGAGGGACTAGGAGAGAGAGAGGGGGACTAGGAGAGAGAGAGAGAGGGGCTAGGAGAGAGAGAGGGGGACTAGGAGAGAGAAAGAGGGGGGCTAGGAGAGAGAGAGAGAGGGGGACCAGGAGAGAGAGAGGGGGGCTAGTAGAGAGAGATGGACTTGAGGGACTAGGAGAGAGAGAGAGAAAGGGGGACTAGGGGAGAGAGAGAGAAAGGGGGACTAGGGGAGAGAGAGAGTGGGACTAGGAGAGAGAGAGGGAATGGGAGAGAGCGATGGAAAGAAAGAGAGAGAAAATAAATCAAGATCAACGTTAAATCACAGAGCGTTTCCTTTTTAAATAACCTGATCTGTGTCATCAGGCGTGAGGTGTGGTCGTGTGTGTGTGATTGTGTGTGTGTGTGTGTGTGTGTGTGTGTGTAAAGGAGGTGCTGTAACTCCATCTCGCTGATAGAGATTCCATGTCGTCTGAAGGAAGAATGACTCCAGCTCGTCTGCCGCCATCCTGCGACCTGTACACCCAGCCAAGAGCCCACACACACAATCCTTCTAGTCCTCACGCTGTTTTCCAGAAAAGGAAATCAGACTTTCTTTTTTCTGGTATCAAAGCCGACAATCCTCACAGTATGCGCCACGCCTGCGATGGGCTCCTATTTCTACAGGTTGGAGATAACGAGTGAGAGAGCCAGAGGATTCCAATATCCCAGAACTCAGTCTCAGCGAAGGGCCCACTGATGCCATCTAAGAAACAGCGCTGGTCTCATGACTGTTGTCTGAAGCTTCCCCAAACTAGGGGTCTGGTTTGAAAAATAGGGTTACAACTCTGGAAATAGAGACATCGTGATTGGTTGGTTGAACCCTGGTATTGTCAGGTAATAGAGACATAGCTCGTATATCAAAATGGGGTCTCGTATATCAAAATGGGGTCTCGTATCTAAATTATGTCACTATGTCACCTGTCAGACCCATCAAGGCTATGTCACCTGTCAGACCCAACAAGGCTATGTCACCTGTCAGACCCAACAAGGCTATGTCACCTGTCAGACCCAACAAGGCTATGTCACCTGTCAGACCCGAGGTGGCTATGTCACCTGTCAGACCCAACAAGGCTATGTCACCTGTCAGACCCAACAAGGCTATGTCACCTGTCAGACCCAAGGTGGCTATGTCACCTGTGTCACCTGTCAGACCCAAGGGGGCTATGTCACCTGTCAGACCCAACAAGGCTACGTCACCTGTCAGACCCAACAAGGCTATGTCACCTGTCAGACCCGAGGTGGCTATGTCACCTGTGTCACCTGTCAGACCCAAGGGGGCTATGTCACCTGTCAGACCCAACAAGGCTACGTCACCTGTCAGACCCAACAAGGCTATGTCACCTGTCAGACCCGAGGTGGCTATGTCACCTGTCAGACCCAACAAGGCTATGTCACCTGTCAGACCCAACAAGGCTATGTCACCTGTCAGACCCAAGGGGGCTATGTCACCTGTCAGACCCAAGGTGGCTATGTCACCTGTCAGACCCAAGGTGGCTATGTCACCTGTCAGACCCAACAAGGCTACGTCACCTGTCAGACCCAAGGTGGCTATGTCACCTGTCAGACCCAACAAGGCTATGTCACCTGTCAGACCCAAGGAGGCTATGTCACCTGTCAGACCCAACAAGGCTATGTCACCTGTCAGACCCAAGGGGGCTATGTCACCTGTCAGACCCAAGGGGGCTATGTCACCTGTCAGACCTGAGGTGGCTATGTCACCTGTCAGACCCAACAAGGCTATGTCACCTGTCAGACCCAACAAGGCTATGTCACCTGTCAGACCCAACAAGGCTATGTCACCTGTCAGACCTGAGGTGGCTATGTCACCTGTCAGACCCAAGGGGGCTATGTCACCTGTCAGACCCAACAAGGCTATGTCACCTGTCAGACCCAAGGAGGCTACGTCACCTGTCAGACCCAACAAGGCTATGTCACCTGTCAGACCCAAGGAGGCTATGTCACCTGTCAGACCCAACAAGGCTATGTCACCTGTCAGACCCGAGGAGGCTACGTCACCTGTCCGACCCGAGGAGGCTACGTCACCTGTCCGACCCGAGGAGGCTACGTCACCTGTCCGACCCGAGGAGGCTACGTCACCTGTCCGACCCGAGGAGGCTATGTCACCTGTCAGACCCAACAAGGCTATGTCACCTGTCAGACCCAACAAGGCTATGTCACCTGTCAGACCCAAGGAGGCTACGTCACCTGTCAGACCCAACAAGGCTATGTCACCTGTCAGACCCAAGGGGGCTATGTCACCTGTCAGACCCAAGGGGGCTATGTCACCTGTCAGACCTGAGGTGGCTATGTCACCTGTCAGACCCAACAAGGCTATGTCACCTGTCCGACCCGAGGAGGCGTCACCTGTCCGACCCGAGGAGGCTACGTCACCTGTCAGACCTGAGGTGGCTATGTCACCTGTCAGACCCAAGGGGGCTATGTCACCTGTCAGACCCAACAAGGCTATGTGACCTGTCAGACCCAAGGAGGCTACGTCACCTGTCAGACCCAACAAGGCTATGTCACCTGTCAGACCCAACAAGGCTATGTCACCTGTCAGACCCAAGGAGGCTACGTCACCTGTCAGACCCAACAAGGCTATGTCACCTGTCAGACCCAAGGGGGCTATGTCACCTGTCAGACCCAAGGGGGCTATGTCACCTGTCAGACCTGAGGTGGCTATGTCACCTGTCAGACCCAACAAGGCTATGTCACCTGTCCGACCCGAGGAGGCTACGTCACCTGTCCGACCCGAGGAGGCTACGTCACCTGTCAGACCTGAGGTGGCTATGTCACCTGTCAGACCCAAGGGGGCTATGTCACCTGTCAGACCCAACAAGGCTATGTGACCTGTCAGACCCAAGGAGGCTACGTCACCTGTCAGACCCAACAAGGCTATGTCACCTGTCAGACCCAAGGAGGCTATGTCACCTGTCAGACCCAACAAGGCTATGTCACCTGTCAGACCCGAGGAGGCTATGTCACCTGTCAGACCCAACAAGGCTATGTCACCTGTCAGACCCAACAAGGCTATGTCACCTGTCAGACCCGAGGAGGCTACGTCACCTGTCAGACCCAACAAGGCTATGTCACCTGTCAGACCCAACAAGGCTATGTCACCTGTCAGACCCGAGGAGGCTACGTCACCTGTCAGACCCAACAAGGCTATGTCACCTGTCAGACCCGAGGAGGCTACGTCACCTGTCAGACCCAACAAGGCTATGTCA
>NC_088241.1:70137434-70159934 GCF_036934945.1 Oncorhynchus masou masou
GTATATTATAGGAAATGTAGTCCTCTGTAGTATATAATAGGAAATGTAGTCCTCTGTAGTATACAGTAGGAAATGTAGTCCTCTGTAGTATATTATAGGAAATGTAGTCCTCTGTAGTATATAATAGGAAATGTAGTCCTCTGTAGTATATTATAGGAAATGTAGTCCTCTGTAGTATATAATAGGAAATGTAGTCCTCTGTAATATATTATAGGAAATGTAGTCCTCTGTAATATATTATAGGAAATGTAGTCCTCTGTAATATATTATAGGAAATGTAGTCCTCTGTAATATATAATAGGAAATGTAGTCCTCTGTAATATATTATAGGAAATGTAGTCCTCTGTAATATATTATAGGAAATGTAGTCCTCTGTAATATATAATAGGAAATGTAGTCCTCTGTAGTATATAATAGGAAATGTAGTCCTCTGTAGTATATTATAGGAAATGTAGTCCTCTGTAGTATATAATAGGAAATGTAGTCCTCTGTAGTATATTATAGGAAATGTAGTTCTCTGTAGTATATAATAGGAAATGTAGTCCTCTGTAATATATAATAGGAAATGTAGTCCTCTGTAATATATAATAGGAAATGTAGTCCTCTGTAATATATAATAGGAAATGTAGTCCTCTGTAGTATATAATAGGAAATGTAGTCCTCTGTAGGAAATGTAGTCCTCTGTAGTATATTATAGTCCTCTGTAGTATATTATAGGAAATGTAGTCCTCTGTAATATATTATAGGAAATGTAGTCCTCTGTAGTATATTATAGGAAATGTAGTCCTCTGTAATATATAATAGGAAATGTAGTCCTCTGTAATATATAATAGGAAATGTAGTCCTCTGTAGTATATAATAGGAAATGTAGTCCTCTGTAGTATATTATAGGAAATGTAGTCCTCTGTAGTATATTATAGGAAATGTAGTCCTCTGTAGTATATAATAGGAAATGTAGTCCTCTGTAGTATATAATAGGAAATGTAGTCCTCTGTAGTATATTATAGGAAATGTAGTCCTCTGTAATATATTATAGGAAATGTAGTCCTCTGTAATATATAATAGGAAATGTAGTCCTCTGTAGTATATAATAGGAAATGTAGTCCTCTGTAATATACACTGCTCAAAAAAAATAAAGGGAACACTTAAACACCACAATGTAACTCCAAGTCAATCACACTTCTGTGAAATCAAACTGTCCACTTAGGAAGCAACACTGATTGACAATAAATGTCACATGCTGTTGTGCAAATGGAATAGACAACAGGTGGACATTATAGCAAGACACCCCCAATAAAGCAATTAGCAAGACACCCCCAATAAAGGAGTGGTTCTGCAGGTGGGGACCACAGACCACTTCTCAGTTCCTATGCTTCCTGGCTGATGTTTTGGTCACTTTTGAATGCTGGCGCTGCTTTCACTCTAGTGGTAGCATGAGACGGAGTCTACAACCCACACAAGTGGCTCAGGTAGTGCAGCTCATCCAGGATGGCACATCAATGTGAAATGTGGCAAGAAGGTTTGCTGTGTCTGTCAGCGTAGTGTCCAGAGCATGGAGGCGCTACCAGGAGACAGGCCAGTACATCAGGAGACGTGGAGGAGGCCATAGGAGGGCAACAACCCAGCAGCAGGACCGCTACCTCCTCGTTTGTGCAAGGAGGAGCAGGAGGAGCACTGCCAGAGCCCTGCAAAATGACCTCCAGCAGGCCACAAATGTGCATGTGTCTGCTCAAACGGTCAGAAACAGACTCCATGAGGGTGGTATGGGGGCCCGACGTCCACAGGTGGGGCTTGTGCTTACAGCCCAACACCGTGCAGGACATTTGGCATTTGCCAGAGAACACCAAGATTGGCAAATTCGCCACTGGCGCCCTGTGCTCTTCACAGATGAAAGCAGGTTCACACTGAGCACATGTGACAGACATGACAGAGTCTGGAGACGCCATGGAGAACATTCTGCTGCCTGCAACATCCTCCAGCATGACCGGTTTGCGGTGGGTCAGTCATGGTGTGGGGTGGCATTTAATTGGGGGGCCGCACAGCCCTCCATGTGCTCGCCAGAAGTAGCCAGACTGCCATTAGGTACCGAGATGAGATCCTCAGACCCCTTGTGAGACCATATGCTGGTGCAGTTGGCCCTGGGTTCCTCCTAATGCAAGACAATGCTAGACCTCATGTGGCTGGAGTGTGTCAGCAGTTCCTGCAAGAGGAAGGCATTGATGCAATGGACTGGCCTGCACCGTTCCCCAGACCTGAATCCAATTGAGCACATCTGGTTCATCATGTCTCGCTCCATCCACCAAAGCCACGTTGCACCACACTGTACAGGAGTTGGCGGATGCTTTAGTCCAGGTCTGGGAGGGGATCCCTCAGTAGACCATCCGCCACCTCATCAGGAGCATGCCCAGGCGTTGTAGGGAGGTCATACAGGCACGTGGAGGCCACACACACTACTGAGCCTCATGTTGACTTGTTTTAAGGACATTACATAAAAGTTGGATCAGCCTGTAGTGTGGTTTTCCACTTTAATTTTGAGTGTGACTCCAAATCCAAACCTCCATGTGTTGGTAAATTTGATTTCCATTGATCATTTTTGTGTGATTAGATATAGCCCTTGGTTCTCCCCAGACCTGACTGCTCTTAACCAACACAAAAACATCCTATGGCGTTCTGCATTAGCATCGAACAGCCCCCGTGGTATGCAGCTGTTCAGGAAAGCTAGAAACCATTATACACAGGCAGTTAGAAAAGCCAAGGCTAGCTTTTTCAAGCAGAAATTTGCTTCCTGCAACATTAACTCAAAAAAGTTCTGGGACACTGTAAAGTCTAGGAGAAAGTAAAGGAGAATAAGAACACCTCCTCCCAGCTGCCCACTGCACTGAAGATAGGAAACACTGTCACCACTGAGAAATCCACTATAATTGAGAATTTCAATAAGCATTTTTCTACGGCTGGCCATGCTTTCCATCTAGCTACCCCTACCCCGGTCAACAGCACTGCACCCCCCACAGCAACTCGCCCAAGCCTTCCCCATTTCTCCTTCTCCAAAATCCAGTTCAGCTGATGTTCTGAAAGAGCTGCAAAATCTGGACCCCTACAAATCAGCCGGGCTAGACAATCTGGACCTTGTTCTTTCTAAAATTATCTGCCGAAATTGTTGCCACCCCTATTACTAGCCTGTTCAACCTCTCTTTCGTGTCATCTGAGATTCCCAAAGATTGGAAAGCAGCTGCGGTCATCCCCCTCTTCAAAGGGGGGGACACTCGACCCAAACTGCTACAGTCCTATATCTATCCTACCATGCCTTTCTAAGGTCTTCGAAAGCCAAGTCAACAAACAGATTACCGACCATTTCGAATCTCACCATACCTTCTCTGCTATGCAATCTGGTTTCAGAGCTGGTCATGGGTGCACCTCAGCCCGCTCAAGGTCCTAAACAATATCTTAACCGCCATCAATAAGAGCCGAAACAGTACTGTGCAGCTGTCTTCATTGATCTGGCCAAGGCTTTCGACTCTGTCAATCACCACATCCTCATCGGCAGACTCAACAGCTTTGGTTTCTCAAATGATTGCCTCGCCTGGTTCACCAACTACTTCTCTGATAGAGTTCTGTGTGTCAAATCGGAGGGCCTGTTGTCCGGACCTCTGGCAGTCTCTATGGGGGTGCCACAGGGTTCAATTATTGGACCGACTCTTTTTTCTGTATACATCAATGAGGTCGCTCTTGCTGGAGAGTCTCTGATCCACCTCTACGCAGACAACACCATTCTGTACACTTCTGGCCCTTCTTTGGACACTGTTTTAACAACCCTCCAGGCAAGCTTCAATGCCATACAACTCTCCTTCCGTGGCCTCCAATTGCTCTTAAATACAAGTAAAACTAAATGCATGCTCTTCAACCGATCGCTACCTGCCCGCCTGTCCAACATCACTACTTTGGACGGCTCTGACTTAGAATACGTGGACAACTACAAATACCTGGGTATCTGGTTAGACTGTAAACTCTCCTTCCAGACCCACATCAAACATCTCCAATCCAAAGTTAAATCTACAATTGGCTTCCTATTTCGCAACAAAGCATCCTTCACTCATGCTGCCAAACATACCCTTGTAAAACTGACCATCCTACCGATCCTCGACTTCGGCAATGTCATCTATAAAATAGCCTCCAATACCCTACTCAACAAATTGGATGCAGTCTATCACAGTGCAATCCGTTTTGTTACCAAATCCCCATACACTACCCACCATTGCGACCTGTACGCTCTCGTTGGCTGGCCCTCGCTTCATACTCCTCGCCAAACCACCTGGCTCCATGTCATCTACAAGACCCTGCTCGGTAAAGTCCCCCCTTATCTCAGCTCGCTGGTCACCATAGCATCTCCCACCTGTAGCACACGCTCCAGCAGGTATATCTCTCTAGTCACCCCCAAAACCAATTCTTTCTTTGGCCGCCTCTCCTTCCAGTTCTCTGCTGACAATGACTGGAACAAACCACCCTGAAACAAAACTTCAATTATTTCACTTTGCTAGTAAAACCAAACCATGTACATAGCCCATCTATGTGGACCCAAACAACTACCTCTTTCCCTACTGTATTTAATTAATTTATTTAGCCATTATTTTTATTTCCTTTGCACATTCTTCCATTGCAAATCTACCATTAGTGTTTTTTCTATATCTTTACTTTGCCTTCAACATTCTTCCATTGCAAATCTACCATTCCAGTGTTTTACTTGCTATATTGTATTTCCAGACCCATATCAAACATCTCCAACCATGGCCTTTTTTTGCCTCCTTTCACCTCCCTTATCTCACCTCATTTGCTCACATTGTACTCTTATCAGCAAACTGGATGCTTGTTTTTATACTGTATTATTGACTGTATGTTTGTTTTATCTCCATGTGTGGCAACACCCATCCGTACTCTGTATCTCACTGATCATCCCTAAAGTTGTATGTGTCTGTGAACTGCTTTGACCTTTATCTCCCTCACCAACTTTATCTTGAGCAGCTAACCGATCGCTGCAGCTGTACATAATCTATTGGTAAATAGCCCACCCATTTTCACCTACCTCATCCCCACAGTTTTTATTTAACTCTGCTCTTTTGCACATCAATATCTCTACCTGTACATGATCATTTATCATTCCAGTGTTAATCTGCAAATTGTAAAGCCTACCTCCTCATGCCTTTTGCAACATTGTATATTCTTTTTTCCTACTGTGTTATTGACTTGTTAATTGTTTACTCCATGTGTAACTCTGTGTTGGTTAAAGCTTTATCTTGGCCAGGTGGCAGTTGTAAATGAGAACTTGTTCTCAGCCTACCTGGTTAAATAAAGCTTGCCTACCTGGTTAAATAAAGGGAACTTGTTCTCAACTGGCCTACCTGGTTAAATAAAGGGAACTTGTTCTCAACTGGCCCACCTGGTTAAATAAAGGGAACTTGTTCTCAACTGGCCTACCTGGTTAAATAAAGGGAACTTGTTCTCAACTTGCCTACCTGGTTAAATAAAGGGAACTTGTTCTCAACTGGCCTACCTGGTTAAATAAAGGGAACTTGTTCTCAACTGGCCTACCTGGTTAAATAAAGGGAACTTGTTCTCAACTAGCCCACCTGGTTAAATAAAGGGAACTTGTTCTCAACTTGCCTACCTGGTTAAATAAAGGGAACTTGTTCTCAACTGGCCCACCTGGTTAAATAAAGGGAACTTGTTCTCAACTGGCCTACCTGGTTAAATAAAGGTGAAATAAAATAAAATATAAATCTTGAAGCCTACATGGAAATCTAATTAACATTAGAAAAATTCCCCCCTCAAAATCGGTCTGTTTTAGCGATATCAGTTTGAGCTGCGTCTCACATCCGCTGAAAGGTGGCAGCTGTTTGTCATCATCACGTCTTCTCACGGAAATCGTATGTTGAGGCCGAATGGTTTGACATAGGATGCACAGGACTTGTCTGAAGGCCCCCTTTCCCAGTAAAAACACAAGGTAGTATATATTGATATAGTTTAGTGCCTAAAATTAAGGGGATAAATACATAAAGGGATAGATAAATGAACTAATTCTATTCTCTCTGTCTCTCTCTGTCTCTCTCTCTCCCCTCCCCCTCTCCCCCTCTCTCTCTATCTCTCTCTCTCCCCCTCTCTCTCCCCCTCTCCCCCCCTCTCTCTCTATCTCTCTCTCCCCCTCTCTCTCTCTCTCCCCCCGCCTCTCTCTCTATCTCTCTCTCTCCCCCTCTCTCTCCCCGCCTCTCTCTCTATCTCTCTCTCTCCCCTCTCTCTCTCCCGCTCGATATCTCTCTTTCTCCCCCTCTCTCTCTCTCCCCCCTCTCTCCCCCTCTCCCCCTCTCTCTCTATCTCTCTCTCCCCCTCTCTCTCTCTCTCCCCCGCCTCTCTCTCTCTCTCTCTCTCTCCCCCTCTCTCTCTCTATCTCTCCCCCTCTCTCTCCCCCTCTCTGTCTTCTTGTTCACTTGGTGAACTAAGTGTAGAAGATGTTTAATATCTGTCAGGGTAACAGCACACTGTTCAAACCAGGAATACAGTCTGTTTAATGTCCTCTGCTATTCAACCACGCACACACACACACACACACACACACACACACACACACACACACACACACACACACACACACACACACACACACACACACACACACACACACACACACACACACACACACACACAGTTCATTGACCTCACTCTATTAAAATGCTGTTTAAAGATCTATAGTTAATTAGCTTTACCATGGTTCAGTGAACTACAGTTACAGTTGAAGTCGGAAGTTTACATACACTGAGGTTGGAGTCATTAAAACTCATTTTTCAACCACTCCACAAATGTCTTGTTAACAAACTATAGTTTTGGCAAGTTGGTTAGGACATCTACTTTGTACATGACACAAGTCATTTTTCCAACAATTGTTTACAGACAGATTATTTCACTTATAATTCACTGTATCACAATTCCAGTAGGTCAGAAGTTTACATACACTAAGTTGACTGTGCCTTTAAACAGCTTGGAAAATTCCAGGAAATGATGTCATGGCTTTAGAAGCTTCTGATAGGCTATTTGACATCATTTGAGTGGAGGTGTACCTGAGGATGTATTTCAAGGCCTACCTTCAAACTCAGTGCCTCTTTGCTTGACATCATGGGAAAATCAAAAGAAATCAGCCAAGACCTCAGAAAAAATATTGTAGACCTTCACAAGTCTGGTTCATCCTCGGGAGCAATTTCCAAACGCCTGAAGGTACCACGTTCATCTGTACAAACAATAGTATGCAAGTATAAACACCATGGGACCACGCAGCCGTCATACCGCTCAGGAAGGAGACGCGTTCAGTCTCCTAGAGATGAACGTACTTTGGAAAGAAAAGTGCAAATCAATCCCAGAACAACAGCATTGGACCTTGTGAAGATGCTGGAGGAAACAGGTAGAAAAGTATCTATATCCACAGTAAACCAAGTCCTATATCAACATAACCTGAAAGGCTGCTCAGCATTCAAGAAGCCACTGCTCCAAAACCACCATAAAAATGCCAGACTACGGTTTGGAACTGCACATGTGGACAAAGATCATACTTTTTGGAGAAATGTCCTCTGGTCTGATGAAACAAAAATATAACTGTTTGGCCATAATGGCCATTGTTATGTTTGGAGGCTTAAGGACAACAAAAGGTATTGGGGGCCATCACAAAGCCCGCTTGAACAAGCCGAAGAACACCATCCCAACCGTGAAGCACGGGGGTGGGGGTGCTTTGCTGCAGAAGGGACTGGTGCACTTCACAAAATAGATGGCATCATGAGGAAGTAAAATTATGTGGATATATTGAAGCAACATCTCAAGACAGAAAGTTAAAGCTTGGTCACAAATGTGTCTTCCAAGTGGACAATGGCCCCAATCATTATTCCAAAGTTGTGGCAAAATGGCTTAAGGACAACAAAGTCCAGATATTGGAGTGGCCATCACAAAGCCCTGACCTCAATTCTATAGAACATTTGTGGGCAGAACTGGAAAAGCCTGTGAGAGCAAGGAGGCCGACAAACCTGACTCAGTTACACCAGCTCTGTCAGGAGGAATGGGGCCTACAAACCTGACCCAGTTTCACCAGCTCTGTCAGGAGGAATGGGACAACATTCACCCAACTTATTGTGGGAAGCTTGTGGAAGGCTTCCCAAAACGTTTGACCCAAGTTAAACAAATTAAAGACAATGCTACCAAATACTAATTGAGTCTATGTAAACTTCTGACCCACTGGGAATGTGATGAAATAAATAAAAGCTGAAATAAATCATTCTCTGTACTATTATTCTGACATTTCACATTCTTAAAATTAAGTGGTGATCCTAACTGACCTAAAACAGAGAATTTTTACTGGAATTAAATATCAGGAATTGTGAAAAACTGAGTTTAAATGTTTTTGGCAAAGGTGTGTGTAAACTTCAGACTTCAACTGTAACTCGCTTTGCCGTGGTTCAGTGAAGACGTGTTGTGAAACACATCCAAGTCACAGGAAGTAGAGCTGCTTTATGTCTCAAATACTCTGTGTGTCAGGTCTAACCAGCAGTGTGTGTGTGTCAGGTCTTACTAGCAGTGTGTGTGTGTGTGTGTCAGGTCTAACCAGCAGTGTGTGTGTGTGTGTGTGTGTTCTAGTACTCACTTCAGTCAATATGAACAGAAAACAGGCACACTGAAGTTCATCTGGCTTTCATCCCCAAATTCTTTACTTCCTTCCAGCCTTTACTTGATTATGCTTCATTGATCTCTCCGATTGACTAATCGATCAGATCAATGATTTTATAATGAGGAGAAGGTTACAGTAGAGTTAGTCTGTCCTGACTGAGACTCAATATGCATACCAAATGGTACCCTATTCCCAATGTAGTGCACTACTTTAGAACCGAGCCCACAGAGAGACCCATAGAGCTCTGGTCAAAAGTAGTGCACTATATAGGGAATAGGGTACCATTTGGTATGCATATTACTCTGAATACCACACTGACCCTAATGTAATACTCTAATCACGAAACATCACATGGAAATGACAAGATTACGTTAATAATGACCAGGTTGGGTTCTAAAAACGTTATTCCTGCGTCAATGTCCCGTACAAACTGATGTACTGCTAGGACAACGTGACGGAAATGATTATCTATTCATGAAGCCGTTCACTCTGTCCTGACTGGGTTCACTCTGTCCTGACTGGGTTCACTCTGTCCTGACTGAGAGCACTGGGTTCACTCTGTCCTGACTGAGAGCACTGGGTTCACTCTGTCCTGACTGAGAGCACTGGGTTCACTCTGTCCTGACTGAGAGCACTGGGTTCACTCTGTCCTGACTGGGTTCACTCTGTCCTGACTGGGTTCACTCTGTCCTGACTGGGTTCACTCTGTCCTGACTGAGAGCACTGGGTTCACTCTGTCCTGACTGGGTTCACTCTGTCCTGACTGGGTTCACTCTGTCCTGACTGAGAGCACTGGGTTCACTCTGTCCTGGCTGGGTTCACTCTGTCCTGACTGGGTTCACTCTGTCCTGGCTGGGTTCACTCTGTCCTGACTGGGTTCACTCTGTCCTGACTGAGAGCACTGGGTTCACTCTGTCCTGACTGGGTTCACTCTGTCCTGACTGGGTTCACTCTGTCCTGACTGGGTTCACTCTGTCCTGACTGGGTTCACTCTGTCCTGACTGAGAGCACTGGGTTCACTCTGTCCTGACTGGGTTCACTCTGTCCTGACTGGGTTCACTCTGTCCTGACTGAGAGCACTGGGTTCACTCTGTCCTGACTGGGTTCACTCTGTCCTGACTGGGTTCACTCTGTCCTGACTGGGTTCACTCTGTCCTGACTGGGTTCACTCTGTCCTGACTGAGAGCACTGGGTTCACTCTGTCCTGACTGGGTTCACTCTGTCCTGGCTGGGTTCACTCTGTCCTGACTGGGTTCACTCTGTCCTGACTGAGAGCACTGGGTTCACTCTGTCCTGACTGGGTTCACTCTGTCCTGACTGGGTTCACTCTGTCCTGACTGAGAGCACTGGGTTCACTCTGTCCTGACTGAGAGCACTGGGTTCACTCTGTCCCTGACTGGGTTCACTCTGTCCTGACTGGGTTCACTCTGTCCTGACTGGGTTCACTCTGTCCTGACTGAGAGCACTGGGTTCACTCTGTCCCTGACTGGGTTCACTCTGTCCTGACTGCACTGGTTCACTCTGTCCTGGCTGGGTTCACTCTGTCCTGACTGGGTTCACTCTGTCCTGACTGAGAGCACTGGGTTCACTCTGTCCTGACTGGGTTCACTCTGTCCTGACTGGGTTCACTCTGTCCTGACTGGGTTCACTCTGTCCTGACTGAGAGCACTGGGTTCACTCTGTCCTGACTGAGAGCACTGGGTTCACTCTGTCCTGACTGGGTTCACTCTGTCCTGACTGGGTTCACTCTGTCCTGACTGGGTTCACTCTGTCCTGACTGGGTTCACTCTGTCCTGACTGGTTCACTCTGCTGACTGGGTTCACTCTGTCCTGACTGCACTGGGTTCACTCTGTCCTGACTGGAGTTCACTGGGTTCACTCTGTCCTGACTGGGTTCACTCTGTCCTGACTGGGTTCACTCTGTCCTGACTGGGTTCACTCTGTCCTGACTGGGTTCACTCTGTCCTGACTGGGTTCACTCTGTCCTGACTGGGTTCACTCTGTCCTGACTGAGAGCACTGGGTTCACTCTGTCCTGACTGGGTTCACTCTGTCCTGACTGGGTTCACTCTGTCCTGACTGGGTTCACTCTGTCCTGGCTGAGAGCACTGGGTTCACTCTGTCCTGACTGGGTTCACTCTGTCCTGGCTGAGAGCACTGGGTTCACTCTGTCCTGACTGGGTTCACTCTGTCCTGACTGGGTTCACTCTGTCCTGACTGGGTTCACTCTGTCCTGACTGGGTTCACTCTGTCCTGACTGGGTTCACTCTGTCCTGACTGGGTTCACTCTGTCCTGACTGGGTTCACTCTGTCCTGACTGGGTTCACTCTGTCCTGGCTGGGTTCACTCTGTCCTGACTGGGTTCACTCTGTCCTGACTGGGTTCACTCTGTCCTGACTGGGTTCACTCTGTCCTGACTGAGAGCACTGGGTTCACTCTGTCCTGACTGGGTTCACTCTGTCCTGACTGGGTTCACTCTGTCCTGACTGAGAGCACTGGGTTCACTCTGTCCTGACTGGGTTCACTCTGTCCTGACTGGGTTCACTCTGTCCTGACTGGGTTCACTCTGTCCTGACTGAGAGCACTGGGTTCACTCTGTCCTGACTGAGAGCACTGGGTTCACTCTGTCCTGACTGGGTTCACTCTGTCCTGACTGGGTTCACTCTGTCCTGACTGGGTTCACTCTGTCCTGACTGAGAGCACTGGGTTCACTCTGTCCTGACTGGGTTCACTCTGTCCTGACTGGGTTCACTCTGTCCTGACTGGGTTCACTCTGTCCTGACTGGGTTCACTCTGTCCTGACTGGGTTCACTCTGTCCTGACTGGGTTCACTCTGTCCTGACTGGGTTCACTCTGTCCTGACTGGGTTCACTCTGTCCTGACTGGGTTCACTCTACCCTGACTGGGTTCACTCTGTCCTGACTGAGAGCACTGGGTTCACTCTGTCCTGACTGGGTTCACTCTGTCCTGACTGGGTTCACTCTGTCCTGACTGGGTTCACTCTGTCCTGACTGGGTTCACTCTGTCCTGACTGGGTTCACTCTGTCCTGACTGGGTTCACTCTACCCTGACTGGGTTCACTCTACCCTGACTGGGTTCACTCTGTCCTGACTGGGTTCACTCTGTCCTGACTGGGTTCACTCTGTCCTGGCTGGGTTCACTCTGTCCTGACTGGGTTCACTCTGTCCTGACTGGGTTCACTCTGTCCTGGCTGAGAGCACTGGGTTCACTCTGTCCTGACTGGGTTCACTCTGTCCTGACTGGGTTCACTCTGTCCTGGCTGGGTTCACTCTGTCCTGACTGAGAGCACTGGGTTCACTCTGTCCTGGCTGGGTTCACTCTGTCCTGGCTTGTTAGTCTAGTTAAACCCATCTATTTACCTTGAGTCTGATGGATTGTTAGCGATAGAGATTGTTTATTTTTATTTTTATATAATTTAATTTTTGGATCATCAATAAAGTCATTATATTAGGTGTTTGTTGTCAGGTAATTGTGTGATTTATTTAAAGTTTCCTTCAGAGCTACTTGAAACACTCAAAGCACCCATTGTAGACTGTTGTTAATCCTCTTGCGGTAGACAGGCTGTGCACTGAGGGTTGTGTAATTGTGTAGTAGTAGTGATGATGGTGGCAGTAGTAGTGATGATGGTAGTAGTAGTAGTAATGATGGTGGTGGTAGTAGTAGTAGTAGTAGTAGTAGTAGTGTTGATGGTGGTAGTAGTAGTAGTGTTGATGGTGGTAGTAGTAGTAGTAGTAGTAGTAGTAGTAATGATGGTGGTAGTGGTGGTAGTAGTAATGATGGTGGTAGTAGTAGTAGTAATAGTAGTAGTAGTAGTAATGATGGTGGTAGTAGTAGTAGTAGTAGTAGTAGTAGTAATGATGGTGGTAGTGGTGGTAGTAGTAATGATGGTGGTAGTAGTAGTAGTAATGATGGTAGTAGTAGTAGTAGTAGCAATGATGGTAGTAGTAATGATGGTGGTAGTAGTAATGATGGTAGTAGTAGTGATGATGGTAGTAGTAGTAGTAGTAGTAGTAGTAATGATGGTGGTAGTAGTAGTAATGATGGTGGTAGTAGTAGTAATGATGGTAGTAGTAGTAGTGGTAGTAGTAGTAGCAATGATGGTGGTAGTAATGATGGTAGTAGTAGTAGTAGTAATGATGGTGGTAGTAGTAGTAATGATGGTAGTAGTAGTAGTAGTAGTAGTAGTAGTAGCAATGATGGTGGTAGTAATGATGGTAGTAGTAGTAGTAGTAATGATGGTGGTAGTAGTAGTAGTAGTAGTAGTAGTAGTAGTAGTAGTAGTAGTAGTGGTAATGATGGTGGTAGTAGTAGTAATGATGGTAGTAGTAGTAGTAGTAGTAGTAGCAATGATGGTAGTAGTAATGATGGTAGTAGTAGTAGTAGTAATGATGGTGGTAGTAGTAGTAGTGATGATGGTAGTAGTAGTAGTAGTAGTAGTAGTAGTAGTAGTAGTAGTAGTAGCAATGATGGTAGTAGTAGTAGTAGTAATGATGGTGGTAGTAGTAGTAGTAATGATGGTAGTAGTAGTAGTAGTAGTAGTAGCAATGATGGTAGTAGTAATGATGGTAGTAGTAGTAGTAGTAGTAGTAGTAGTAGTAGTAGTAGTAGTAGTAGTAATGATGGTAGTAGTAGTAGTGTTGATGGTAGTAGTAGTAATGATGGTGGTAGTAGTAGAAGTAGTAGTAGTAATGATGGTGGTAGTAGTAGTAGTAGTAGTAATGATGGTGGTAGTAGTAATAGTAGTAGTAGTAGTAGTAGTAGTAGTAGTAGTGATGGTGGTAGTAGTAATAGTAGTAGTAGTAGTAGTAGTAGTTGTAGTAGTAGTAATGATGGTGGTAGTGGTGGTAGTAGTAATGATGGTGGTAGTAGTAGTAGTAGTAGTAGTAGTAGTAGTAGTAGTAGTAGTAGTAATGATGGTGGTAGTGGTGGTAGTAGTAATGATGGTGGTAGTAGTAGTAGTGATAGTAGTAGTAGTAGTAGTAGTAATGATGGTAGTAGTAGTAGTAGTAGTGGTAGTAGTAGTTGCAATGATGGTAGTAGTAATGATGGTGGTAGTAGTAGTAATGATGGTAGTAGTAGTAATGATGATAGTAGTAATGATGGTTGTAGTAGTAGTAGTAATGATGGTAGTAGTAGTAGTAGTAGTGATGGTGGTAGTAGTAATAGTAGTAGTAGTAGTTGTAGTAGTAGTAATGATGGTGGTAGTGGTGGTAGTAGTAATGATGGTGGTAGTAGTAGTAGTAGTAGTAGTAGTAGTAGTAGTAATGATGGTGGTAGTGGTGGTAGTAGTAATGATGGTGGTAGTAGTAGTAGTAATAGTAGTAGTAGTAGTAGTAGTAGTAGTAGTAGTAATGATGGTAGTAGTAGTAGTAGTAGTGGTAGTAGTAGTAGCAATGATGGTAGTAGTAATGATGGTGGTAGTAGTAGTAATGATGGTAGTAGTAGTAATGATGATAGTAGTAATGATGGTTGTAGTAGTAGTAGTAATGATGGTAGTAGTAGTAGTAGTAGTAGTAGTAGTAGTAGTAGCAATGATGGTAGTAGTGTTGATGGTAGTAGTAGTAGTAATGATGGTAGTAGTAGTAGTAGTAGTAGTAGTAGTAGTAATGATGGTGGTAGTAGTGGTTGTAATGATGGTAGTAGTAGTAGTAGTAGTAGTAGTAGTAGTAGTAGTAGCAATGATGGTAGTAGTAATGATGGTAGTAGTAGTAATAGTAATGATGGTGGTAGTAGTAGTAGTAATGATGGTAGTAGTAGTAGCAATGATGGTAGTAGTAATGATGGTAGTAGTAGTAGTAGTAATGATGGTGGTAGTAGTAATGATTGTGGTAGTAGTAGTAGTAATGATGGTAGTAGTAGTAGTAGTAATGATGGTGGTAGTAGTAGTAATGATGGTAGTAGTAGTAGTAGTAGCAATGATGGTAGTAGTAATGATGGTAGTAGTAGTAGTAGTAGTAGTAGTAGTAGTAGTAGTAATGATGGTAGTAGTAGTAGTGTTGATGGTAGTAGTAGTAATGATGGTGGTAGTAGTAGAAGTAGTAGTAGTAATGATGATGGTGGTAGTAGTAGTAATGATGGTGGTAGTAGTAATAGTAGTAGTAGTAGTAGTAGTAGTGATGGTGGTAGTAGTAATAGTAGTAGTAGTAGTAGTAGTAGTAGTAGTAGTAGTTGTAGTAGTAGTAATGATGGTGGTAGTGGTGGTAGTAGTAATGATGGTGGTAGTAGTAGTAGTAGTAGTAGTAGTAGTAGTAGTAGTAGTAGTAGTAGTAGTAATGATGGTGGTAGTGGTGGTAGTAGTAATGATGGTGGTAGTAGTAGTAGTAAAAGTAGTAGTAGTAGTAGTAGTAATGATGGTCGTAGTAGTAGTAGTAGTGGTAGTAGTAGTAGCAATGATGGTAGTAGTAATGATGGTGGTAGTAGTAGTAATGATGGTAGTAGTAGTAATGATGATAGTAGTAATGATGGTTGTAGTAGTAGTAGTAATGATGGTAGTAGTAGTAGTAGTAGTAGTAGTTGTAGTAGTAGTAGTAGTAGTAGTAGCAATGATGGTAGTAGTGTTGATGGTAGTAGTAGTAGTAATGATGGTAGTAGTAGTAGTAGTAGTAGTAATGATGGTGGTAGTAGTGGTTGTAATGATGGTAGTAGTAGTAGTAGTAGTAGTAGTAGTAGTAGTAGTAGTAGTAGTAGTAGCAATGATGGTAGTAGTAATGATGGTAGTAGTAGTAGTAGTAATGATGGTGGTAGTAGTAGTAGTAATGATGGTAGTAGTAGTAGTAGTAGCAATGATGGTAGTAGTAATGATGGTAGTAGTAGTAGTAGTAATGATGGTGGTAGTAGTAGTAGTAATGATGGTAGTAGTAGTAGTAGTAGTAGTAGTAGTAGTAGCAATGATGGTAGTATTAATGATGGTAGTAGTAGTAGTAGTAGTAGTAGTAGTAGTAATAGTAGTAGTAATGATGGTGGTAGTAGTAGTAGTGATGATGGTAGTAGTAGTAGTAGTAGTGGTATCAGTAGTAGTAGTAGTAGTAGTAATGATGGTAGTAGTAGTAGTAGTAGTAATGATGGTAGTAGTAGTAGTAGTAGTAGTAGTAATGATGGTAGTAGTAGTAGTAGTAATGATGGTAGTAGTAATGATGGTAGTAGTAGTAGTAGTAATGATGGTAGTAGTAGTAGTAGAAGTAGTAGTAGTAGTAGTAGTAGTGGCTCGCAACAGAGTTACAAGGGATGAAAAATTCTCTGGTTTTCTAGAAATCTGTGGCCTGCTTCATCAAACAGGCAGACAGGCATTGATACATTCACTTACTGTTCGAATGAGTTTTAAAATGGGCTAACTGGTGACCTAAGAGACTTTGAGCGTGGTGTGATTGTCTCTGCCAGGCACGCCGTTTCCAGTGTCTCAGAAACACTCCAACTCCTGGGCTTTTAACGCACGACGGTGTCTAGGGTTTACCGAGAATGGTGCGACAAAAAAAAAAACATCCAGTCAGCGCCAGTCCTGTGGGAGCAAACAGCTCGTTGATGAGAGACGTCGAAGGAGAACGGCAAGAATGGTGCAAGCTCACGGGCAAGCTTACAGGCAAGCTTACAGGCGGGCCACAAACTGGAAAATAACAGGGCAGTACAACAGATGTGTGCAGAACGGCATCTCAGTACACACATCCTGTCAGTCCTTGTGCTACCTGTCCCAGACAGCACTAGGGACGTGCTAGCTGTCCCAGACAGCACTAGGGACGTGCTAGCTGTCCCAGACAGCACTAGGGACGTGCTACCTGTCCCAGACAGCACTAGGGACGTGCTACCTGTCCCAGACAGCACTAGGGACGTGCTACCTGTCCCAGCACAGCACTCCCAGACAGGGACGTGCTAGCTGTCCCAGACAGCACTAGGGACGTGCTAGCTGTCCCAGACAGCACTAGGGACGTGCTACCTGTCCCAGACAGCACTAGGGGATGTGCTACCTGTCCCAGACAGCACTAGGGACGTGCTACCTGTCCCAGACAGCACTAGGGACGTGCTAGCTGTCCCAGACAGCACTAGGGACGTGCTACCTGTCCCAGACAGCACTAGGGACGTGCTACCTGTCCCAGACAGAACTAGGGACGTGCTTCCTGTCCCAGACAGCACTAGGGACGTGCTAGCTGTCCCAGACAGCACTAGGGACGTGCTAGCTGTCCCAGACAGCACTAGGGACATTTACCTGTCCCAGACAGCACTAGGGACCTGTAGCTGTCCCAGACAGCACTAGGGATTGCTACCTGTCCCAGACAGCATTTAGGGACGTTACCTGTCCCAGACAGCACTAGGGACGTGCTTCCTGTCCCAGACAGCACTAGGGACGTGCTACCTGTCCCAGACAGCACTAGGGACGTGCTACCTGTCCCAGACAGCACTAGGGATGTGCTACCTGTCCCAGACAGCACTAGGGATGTGCTACCTGTCCCAGACTGCACTAGAGACGTGCTACCTGTTCCAGACAGCACTAGGGACGTGCTAGCTGTCCCAGACAGCACGAGGGACGTGCTACCTGTCCCAGACAGCACTAGGGACGTGCTACCTGTCCCAGACAGCACTAGGGACGTGCTACCTGTCCCAGACCTGCTGTTTTCAACTCTCTAGAGACAGCAGGAGTGGTAGAGATACTCTCAATGATCGGCTATGAAAAGCCAACTGACATTTACTCCTGAGGTGCTGACCTGTTGCACCCTCGACAACTACTGTGATTATTATTATTTTACCCTGCTGGTCATTTATGAACATTTGAACATCTTGGCCATGTTCTGTTATAATCTCCACCCGGCACAGCCAGAAGAGGACTGGCCACCCCTCATAGCCTGGTTCCTCTCTACCCAGCACAGCCAGAAGAGGACTGGCCACCCCTCAGAGCCTGGTTCCTCTCTACCCGGCACAGCCAGAAGAGGACTGGCCACCCCTCATAGCCTGGTTCCTCTTTACCCGGCACAGCCAGAAGAGTACTGGCCAGCCCTCATAGCCTGGTTCATCTCTCCCCGGCACAGCTAGAAGAGGACTGGCCACCCCTCAGAGCCTGGTTCCCCTCTAGGTTTCTTCCTAGGTTTTGGCCTCTCTAGGGAGTTTTTCCTAGCCACCGTGCTTCTACACCTGCATTGCTTGCCGTTTGGGGTTTTAGGCTGGGTTTCTGTACAGCACTTTGAGATATCAGCTGATGTACGAAGGGCTATATAAATAAATTTGATTTGATCTTGTCACGGATTGGCTATTTCAGTAGACGACCACACCGGGTTCCACTCCTATCAGCTAAAAACAAGAACAAGAGGCTCCAGTGGACACGCGATCGTCAACACTGGGAGAACAATGCCTGGTCCGACGAATCCCGGTTCTGATGGCAGAATCGGAAGGGATCTGGAAGAACACTGAAGCGGCATGAGTTCATGACCCCGTCCTGCCTGGTGTCAACGGTGCAGGCTGGTGGTGTAATGGGGTGGAGAATATAGGAAATTTCCTGTAGTATATAATGGCACAATTAGGTCCCTTGTTACCAATAGGCAAATGTCCAGTCCTCTGTAAGAATTTGGCCTGTTCTGGATGCAAATGGGTAGTCCTTGTAGTATATTAGATGGGTGTACCTAATAAACTTGGTATATTGGAAATGTAGTCCTCTGTAGTATATTATAGGAAATGTAGTCCTCTGTAGTATATAATAGGAAATGTAGTCCTCTGTAATATATAATAGGAAATGTAGTCCTCTGTAGTATATTATAGGAAATGTAGTCCTCTGTAGTATATTATAGGAAATGTAGTCCTCTGTAGTATATTATAGGAAATGTAGTCCTCTCAAATCAAATCAAATTTTATTTGTCACATACACATGGTTAGCAGATGTTAATGCGAGTGTAGCGAAATGCTTGTGCTTCTAGTTCCGACAATGCAGTAATAACCAACAAGAAATCTAACTAACAATTCCTAAACTACTGTCTTATACACAGTGTAAGGGGATAAAGAATATGTACATAAGGATATATGAATGAGTGATGGTACAGAGCAGCATAGGCAAGATACAGTAGATGGCATCGAGTACAGTATATACATATGAGATGAGTATGTAAACAAAGTGGCATAGTTAAAGTGGCTAGTGATACATGTATTACATAAGGATGCAGTAGATGATAGAGTACAGTATATACGTATACATATGAGATGAATAATGTAGGGTAAGTAACATTATATAAGGTAGCATTGTTTAAAGTGGCTAGTGATATATTTACATAATTTCCCATCAATTCCCTTATTAAAGTGTTTGGAGTTGAGTCAGTGTCAGTGTGTTGGCAGCAGCCACTCAATGTTAGTGGTGGCTGTTTAACAGTCTGATGGCCTTGAGATAGAAGCTGTTTTTCAGTCTCTCGGCCCCAGCTTTGATGCACCTGTACTGACCTCGCCTTCTGGATGATAGCGGGGTGAACAGGCAGTGGCTCGGGTGGTTGATGTCCTTGATGAACTTTATGGCCTTCCTGTAACATCGGGTGGTGTAGGTGTCCTGGAGGGCAGGTAGTTTGCCCCCGGTGATGCGTTGTGCAGACCTCACTACCCTCTGGAGAGCCTTACGGTTGAGGGCGGAGCAGTTGCCGTACCAGGCGGTGATACAGCCCGCCAGGATGCTCTCGATTGTGCATCTGTAGAAGTTTGTGAGTGCTTTTGGTGACAAGCCGAATTTCTTCAGCCTCCTGAGGTTGAAGAGGCGCTGCTGCGCCTTCTTCACGATGCTGTCTGTCTGAGTGGACCAATTCAGTTTGTCTGTGATGTGTATGCCGAGGAACTTAAAACTTGCTACCCTCTCCACTACTGTTCCATCGATGTGGATAGGGGGGTGTTCCCTCTGCTGTTTCCTGAAGTCCACAATCATCTCCTTAGTTTTGTTGACGTTGAGTGTGAGGTTATTTTCCTGACACCACACTCCGATAGCCCTCACCTCCTCCCTGTAGGCCGTCTCGTCGTTGTTGGTAATCAAGCCTACCACTGTTGTGTCGTCCGCAAACTTGATGATTGAGTTGGAGGCGTGCGTGGCCACGCAGTCGTGGGTGAACAGGGAGTACAGGAGAGGGCTCAGAACGCACCCATGTGGGGCCCCAGTGTTGAGGATCAGCGGGAGGAGATGTTGTTACCTACCCTCACCACCTGGGGGCGGCCCGTCAGGAAGTCCAGTACCCAGTTGCACAGGGCGGGGTCGAGACCCAGGGTCTCGAGCTTGATGACGAGCTTGGAGGGTACTATGGTGTTGAATGCCGAGCTGTAGTCGATGAACAGCATTCTCACATAGGTATTCCTCTTGTCCAGATGGGTTAGGGCAGTGTGCAGTGTGGTTGAGATTGCATCGTCTGTGGACCTATTTGAGCGGTAAGCAAATTGGAGTGGGTCTAGGGTGTCAGGTAGGGTGGAGGTGATATGGTCCTTGACTAGTCTCTCAAAGCACTTCATGATGACGGAAGTGAGTGCTACGGGGCGGTAGTCGTTTAGCTCAGTTATCTTAGCTTTCTTGGGAACAGGAACAATGGTGGCCCTCTTGAAGCATGTGGGAACAGCAGACTGGTATAGGGATTGATTGAATATGTCCGTAAACACACCAGCCAGCTGGTCTGCGCATGCTCTGAAGGCGCGGCTGGGGATGCCGTCTGGGCCTGCAGCCTTGCGAGGGTTAACACGTTTAATGTTTTACTCACCTCGGCTGCAGTGAAGGAGAGACCGCATGTTTCCGTTGCAGGCCGTGTCAGTGGCACTGTATTGTCCTCAAAGCGGGCAAAAAAAGTTATTTAGTCTGCCTGGGAGCAAGACATCCTGGTCCGTGACTGGGCTGGATTTCTTCCTGTAGTCCGTGATTGATTGTAGACCCTGCCACATTCCTCTTGTGTCTGAGCCGTTGAATTGAGATTCTACTTTGTCTCTGTACTGACGCTTAGCTTGTTTGATAGCCTTATGGAGGGAATAGCTGCACTGTTTGTATTCAGTCATGTTACCAGAAATGTAGTCCTCTGTAGTATATTATAGGAAATGTAGTCCTCTGTAGTATATTATAGGAAATGTAGTCCTCTGTAGTATATTATAGGAAATGTAGTCCTCTGTAGTATATAATAGGAAATGTAGTCCTCTGTAGTATATAATAGGAAATGTAGTCCTCTGTAGTATATTATAGGAAATGTAGTCCTCTGTAGTATATTATAGGAAATGTAGTCCTCTGTAGTATATTATAGGAAATGTAGTCCTCTGTAGTATATTATAGGAAATGTAGTCCTCTGTAGTATATTATAGGAAATGTAGTCCTCTGTAGTATATTATAGGAAATGTAGTCCTCTGTAATATATAATAGGAAATGTAGTCCTCTGTAGTATATAATAGGAAATGTAGTCCTCTGTAGTATATTATAGGAAATGTAGTCCTCTGTAGTATATAATAGGAAATGTAGTCCTCTGTAATATACTGTAGGAGAACACACAACATCTCATGAAGGTACTGCTGTCTGTCTGTGTGTTGTCTGTGCAGGTGAAGGTGTGTGGCGAGGTAGCCACGGGAACAGGGCCAAATAAGAAGGTGGCGAAGCGGAATGCTGCTGAGGCTATGCTACTGCAGCTGGGATACAAGGCCTCCACCTGCCCACAGAGCCCTACTGAGGTTATAACGCATTATAACCCCTCTTTAAAATAGATCACCCCTCTATATCATCTATCACTCCTCTGTATCATCTATCACACCTCTAACATCTATCACTCCTCTATATCATCTATCACACCTCTAACATCTATCACTCCTCTATATCATCTATCACACCTCTATATCATCTATCACACCTCTATATCATCTATCACCCCTCTGTATCATCTATCACACCTCTATATCATCTATCACACCTCTATATCATCTATCACACCTCTATATCATCTATCACACCTCTATATCATCTATCACACCTCTATATCGTCTATCACACCTCTATATCATCTATCACACCTCTGTATCATCTATCACAATTCTATATCATCTATCACACCTCTATATCATCTATCACACTTCTATATCATCTATCACCCCACTATATCATCTATCACAATTCTATATCATCTATCACACCTCTATATCATCTATCACACCTCTAACATCTATCACTCCTCTGTATCATCTATCACACCTCTATATCATCTATCACACCTCTAACATCTATCACTCCTCTATATCATCTATCACCCCACTATATCATCTATCACAATTCTATATCATCTATCACACCTCTATATCATCTATCACCTCTAACATCTATATCATCTATCTATCACCTCTATATCATCTATCACTCCTCTGTATCATCTATCACACCTCTGTATCATCTATCACAATTCTATATCATCTATCACACCTCTATATCATCTATCACACCTCTAACATCTATCACTCCTCTATATCATCTATCACACCTCTATATCATCTATCACACCTCTAACATCTATCACACCTTTGTATCATCTATCACACCTCTAACATCTATCACTCCTCTGTATCATCTATCACACCTCTGTATCATCTATCACACCTCTGTATCATCTATCACACCTCTATATCATCTATCACACCTCTAACATCTATCACACCTCTGTATCATCTATCACTCCTCTATATCATCTATCACTCCTCTGTATCATCTATCACACCTCTGTATCATCTATCACACCTCTGTATCATCTATCACACCTCTATATCATCTATCACACCTCTAACATCTATCACTCCTCTGTATCATCTATCACACCTCTAACATCTATCACACCTTTG